>NW_009232402.1:16681-79249 GCF_000690835.1 Fulmarus glacialis
GAACACCATTGCAAAATTCAATCTTTACTTGGATGTTGCTTCCTAGTTCACAGTAGGAGAGCAAAGAGAGCATGGGAATATGCAGAAAAAAGCGGGAGGCAAACACCTGCCGGAAAGAAATGTTCACAGGGAAGTGCAGAGGATAAACAACTCTGTTGGAAGCATCCACTGGATACTACTAATCTTGGAGTAAGTAAGGAGGAGCAGTACTGCTGATGCTCCTCAGCCTCCAGCCTTTCAAAGAGAGAGCCACGAAAGAAAAAGGTGTACCTGGACTGCAGAGATCAATGGAGAGATGAAACAATCTGCTTCTCCCGAGCGCAGTGACAGAACTTGGCTCAGCTGATTCTTCCTTTCTGTATGTGAGAACCGGGCATTGCACAGAGGTCATTTAAATGTGAGGTCCCTAGTACACAATGGGAATGTAAAACCACTAACACATACCCTCCAGGGTTCCCTGATTTTCCTTGGTGTAAAAGAGGATAGAAACTCTTAGAAGAGAAAGCAGAACTGAGAAATTTGCTGAGGCTTTTTAGTAGTATTTTACTCCAAGGTATGATTGGTTAATTGTTATTTCTCTGTTCAGACATCCTCAAGGTATTATTAAAGACATTTGCAGGTGAATAAACAAGTTTAAGTAAAAGAAGGAAAGAAATAAAACAAAAAAAAGACCAATTTTGGGGACAAACTCAAACCCTCTGGCTCATTCTCCTCTTAATTACAGCAATCTTAGAGCAGACAAAATACCAGTACTTAAAGTGGAATTGCTTTTTTAATCAAGAAAAGACTCTTTCTCATAGTGTCTAGACACTCTCCTGTGGTTTTTGGAAGACTCTGAATACAAACTATACATCTTGTTTCTTGTTCAATAATGGACAAAATACAGCCCTTCATAATAAAGACCTCTGCAACCTCACGCTCATTAAAAAAAAGTTGGTGACACAGAAGTTTGGGCTCATCTTCCATAAGAATCCATCCATAATTTTGACCAAAATATCTTACATCTTCTTGTGAACTTTGGGAAAGCTCTATTTAATAAAAAAAAAAAAAAGAAAATCTAATAGTGCTCTGCACTTTTGCAATTCAACCGGATTGAAGACAGAAATACAATGAAGAGGCATTTCTACTCTCCAGATCCCAAAGTAGTGGGAGTATTCCAGAAGTGCTTCTAGCTATTTCCATTCTGTTCAGTTTGCTTTCACTGACCATGTGCATTCAAAGAAGCATCAGGCCAAAATTCCATTCTCAATAGTTATTAACATTTGATTACAACTTTTTCTGGTATTAAACAAATTCTTTTTAGCAGCTCATTAAGCATATATAGATGAAAGGTGCAAAACAGTCAAATCATTAATCCCTGCCATACATCACAGACAATTATAAATCAAAGCTGACAACAACAAAACCCCAAACTTCTATTGTGAGCCAACAAAAATCATTAAACTAAAACAAAAAATTATTTCATGAATTCAGGAAGAAGAAACATGCAGCCAGCAACACTACCACAGTGTCACTATTAGCACAAATATTAAAAAGAAGGATGATACTAGATAGAAACCAAATCCCATTCACAAAAAAGAAATCACCTATGAATCTTGATTAAAAATTATCGCCACAATTGTCTTTTCTTCCTGTCCCTATAATGGATTTCTAAGCTAAAAAAGAGTTTTGAAATTGGCTGCCTCAGCAGTCATAGAGGTGATTGAAGGTCCTACTTGGGGGCAGAATAAATCAGTTAATGACCAGGGAAGTGTCCTTGACATTCTTTGCTTCTGCATACCCTTCTGCATTTTCCCCTTTTTAGTGGGACATAAAAAGGAGATCAATTAAGAGTCAAAGGCCATGAGGAATCACACTTATTTGTAAGTTATTAGATTCAACAGCAGTAGATTAGCTATCAATTCAAAAATTCCACCTGCTTTATATCTTAAGGTAAATAGGATAGGGAAGGGTAGGAGCTTTTGTAGGTTTCAAAACCCAGGTCACTGAATCAAGCTTCCTGGGTTTCACCACAAGATTCGTAATGCCCTCTGCTTCATTTTACTAAGTCAAGATTTTTTTAGGCTCTTCTCACATAATAGGCTTAATTTTCCAACTCACCCCACCTTTTCTCAAGGTTAATAAACAGATGAACTGCAGAAATACCGTGTTCTACCAGTTCTCTGCTGAAAATCAGCAAAAATTAAGAAATAATGAGAATATACCATAAATAGGTCACTAATTGGTATGCTTCTTTTAGAAAGCTATACTTCTCAATACACTGAATGCAGTGGACTTCATTTCTACAGCTGTGTGATCAGAGTAAGCCCCAAACTTCTTGGCAAACCTGAGAGACCTGAAGCCAAACCTACTGCACTGCGTTAGTCCTATGACTAGCATATAATACACAAGAGAGATTCCTGAGTGAACCTTTAAATGATACACTGACATTTTCAAAGGGATGTAACAAATCTCAAGTTTCTTCCCAGGAGGAGTTTTGTCAAAGTATGAAGATACTGTTTAAAATATTTACTCTGGCTTTACCAGAATTTGTTTTATCAAATGCTTACTCAGAAAGTGGAGGGCAGTGGTATTTAGTGGTAAGCCTGCAGCCTCTTCATGTACAAAATGTACTCATTTCAAGGAAGCAAATGAGAGAGAATGTTAGCTGAGTTCACTGTACAGTTTCATAGGAAATAACAATACAGTGCAAACTCAGATGCCTGTGTTCTTTATGGGACCTCAAATATTCTTTGTTTAGGTCAGTAAAGCAAGAACATTCAAACAAAATGTGTAAGGCACAGATGAAACGGCTAAGGAAGATTTTTTGCATTTTTCAGTAGTCTCAGATTAACTATTCATGTTTTAATAAACTCACTGAAATCAAAGGGACATACTAGAGATAATGGTGCCGTTTAGCACAACTAGTATGGTACTGGATCCTCAGTTCAAAGAACTAGATGGTCTGGTGCCTGCCTCAAAAGAGCAATGTAACCTGGCATGATTTAGCTAAGCTAACTGCACACTTAAAGAGGAAAGTGAGGATATGTAAAAAGCTATACCTTTATTGAGAAATGAATCCGCTTCAGTTCTGGTGAAGGGAGTGGATGAAGGCTGTTCACTAAAAATGCACAAACATACCCATTCTCTGTTATCCCAAAGTGCCTCTTCTGCCTGCTGTTCACTTGCCTCAGAGAGGCACACTGCTGGCATCGGTTCACTGGGTGACGGAAAAGGTTCCTCTCTCTGTGCTCCACGATTTCTGCCTGTTTATCGGCTGAGTATATGAATGCAGGTCAGAAGGAAGAACTGTGGCCTGCAGTCCACAGGTTTTGAGAGAGACGATGATTCAAAAATTCACTTCACAACCTATTAAAATAATATGCTTGAATTCATAGTTACACAACAAATTAGAGATGAATTTCATAACAAAAGATAATTTCTTCTCCAGAAGGGAACACAATTAAGGCTGAACTGGTCATAAATAAAACACTCGCATTAAATTCTAAATACCTAGTACAGTGGTCCTGCAAAACATGGCAAGAGTGAAGTTTAGTTTCACAAGCTGCTCAGAAATCCTTCCCTTCCCACTTTTTATTTTACAACAAAAGGCTTGCTGTGCACAAGATCTGCTTTGACTTTTTTCTTCCCCACCAAGGTGCTTCGTGTCAAAGGGAACTTGATAGAAATTGCTGAGTACCATTTCAGCTGAACCTGAAAATCCCTGTCTGCAGGGGTGGAATCTGAGTCACAGAAGATTCAGCTTTGGCGTTATCCAGATATGGCCTGACTTGTGAACTTCAACGGATTTTCAAATCCATTAAAAATTTCACCAACCTTGAGAATGTTTGCTGATTACACAGTTTGTTAGATAGGTTTACTTTAGTTCTCCTGGCCACTATTAGCAAACATTCCCCTTAACTTATCCATCATATGAAGCTAGAATATTGTCCTTCATTTTACATATTGTCTCATAAGGAATGAGACAAAAATACTTGCAGTAAATCTGTTTTCCATCTCTCACAGTGCCTGCTTATTAGTATTTCTTCAGAAATAGAATAATTTATTATCTGCAGTCTTTGATTTGTTGCTTATGCATTCCACATTTGAACAAAGCAAATATTATTTAAGGACCTGATCTGAAGCCTGCCTACTGAAGTGAGTAGGAGTCTTCCTGTTGTTGAGATCAGGCCCTCACGGATATCTGGCTACTACAGAATTATCACAGTGAGAAAAAGAAACTCCTGTAAGCAAATCAGGCTGGACTTACTGCATTAATAACCCAGTATTGAATTTTGTGAATTTCCTGGAAGGAAAAGACCTCAAAATAGACAAACTTCTCTGGATGCCAATTATTCCCTCTGCTTTTTCAGCTACGGGAGATAACTGGAAATGGAAAAATATTGAGAATGAGTCACATGGGACTAAGTCATTCCATCAGGAACATTTCCCAGCAAATTCTGCAGAAAGCCAAAGTTTAAAAATGCATAGTAAGAGTGACTTGTGAAACTGTAAATTCTAGTGCTACTGTTATTATTAGGATGTGTGAAATTACAATACAGAATTTATCTATATTTCCTTATCATATTTGGTTATATCATTAGAAGAACAATAGTGACTAAAATCAACATAAAAGAGATTAAAACTTTTAAACATAAGAAAAGCCTCACTGAATTTCCTGGAATTTAATTTATTTCTGCAAATACACACATTAATTAACCTATTTGTTTAGGCAGAGCAAATGCAGTTTTTCAGTTTCAAATTACTCCTAGAGGGAATTCGCTCTGAATCTACAATGTTTTTTGTATGTGGAATCTTATATCTGCACAAAAAAGTTGCATGACCTTTTTCTGAAACTAAAAAGAACATTTTGGTTAAAATCCCAATATTCTTTTTCCTCTCAGGGTCTACCAGGCCATAATGCAAAGTTGAACAGATTCCTAAATGGAAGATAATTTCCTCTTAACAGGGTGGGGGGCAGGGCGGGGGGTGGGGGAAATCTGGTGAATATCAATTTATTTGTAAGTGCCATTGAAGTAACCCTGAATATTAGATTGCTAAAAAAAGATTACTACTGATCAGCATGAGTTCACTATTAGTACTGCCTCCGGGGTGGTATGAGGAGTAGCCCATGACCACTGGGGACAAAAGGCCTGTTAAAAAGCTGGATCTGACTCCACAGCAGGAACTGGACAGATGAATACTTTCTCAGACTGAACTGAGAATCATTTCCATCAAGTAAACAGAGACACCTTGTACCTGCTTTCCCACAGAGCTTCACATGAGGGACCAGACCAAAGTCTTCCACTATCACCCGTTCAACACCAGCTACCATTTCATATAGCTTGTTAGCATACAGAACAGATAGCAAGCTTTATCCATGTTGAATTGCCCAAGCTGTGATTAAGCCCAACCGGTTGCCTTGCTCCTGGAGTTCTGCCACATCTACTGATTTCACTTGAGAAAAGTTACAGTACAAAAGGAGGAGGCTGGACTGGTGCCCATAACCCTCTTCAGCAGAGTTAAAACACTTTGGGCTGCATTTTCAGGCACATACAGCCTCAACCTATATGTGCACAGAACTGGAGAATAGTGTACAAATCAGGGTTTGTATTGCTGGGCTTGTGAGCATGCACTCAACAGCATGCATACCAGATTAATCGTGCATGTGCAAAATAGATACAACAAGAGTCATGGACTTATGTATAAAAATATTTGGATCTGAGCAAATCTTAACTGCGAAAGAACAGAGGGAACGAGTAATCTACGTTGCAGCAGCAGAGCACATAAGCCTGACACACTTCGCTTGTCATTGGTCTTGCAAGTGAGAGACAGTCAAAAGAAAAGGGCAGTAGGGAATTTAATTCGGAGTTCAGGTTGTAAAAAGTCTTCTACAGACAAGAATGGCAGAACTTCCAGTTAAATAAAGGCACTTTCATCTGTAATGCTGATGCTCTTTTAATTCTACCAAGAACAGTCTCTTCCTTTTCCCCACCAAGGAGAATTTGATAGTCACTCGGTGTCATTAAAATCTCTACAAGATACCCATAACTGCAAAATGATACAGAGAAAAAAGCAGAACATCTGTTCACTATGTCCTTCACTTTTGTCTCAGACACACGTCTTTCTATGGACACGAACAATTATAATTTTATTAGCTTTAATGTCTTCCTCATCAAATTTCATTCCATTGTCTGTCCCAGCTGAGGTGTATTGAGCAATAACATTATAAGCTCTTTTTAATCCTGTTGTTCTTTCAGCCCAAACTGATTTATTACGGATCCTGAGCTGACAAGTGTAATATTTCCCATTTCACAAATGTATTGTTACCAAAAACTCTGTCTTTAGCTTTCTTTATATATAATCTGAATCTATTCAGGTCTCTAGAATATGAGTTTTTATAATTTCTGCAAAAAAATCCCTGTTTGTTTAATTTTTAATGTACATTTCGATTTTCAGGGATTTTAATAAAAAACTTTTTTATTAATATGCTGTTTTCATAAAAAACAACAAACACTGGAACAGATTCCATCTCTGTAAGAAGAGAGAGAATGTCATGTATGGTACCTTACCTCAGTTTGACCTTAATGCAAAGAAACACTTCTACTTGGAACTGTACATTTGCCACATGTTGAACATGAGGCATATGCCTAAGCCCCATTGAAGATGAAATACATGGATCATCTCAGATGGAGATGTTTCACAGCAATCAAATATAAAACTTGTTAACAGAAAACATTACAGTAGATAAACTTCAATGCATCAGATAATGCACATCTAAAGTAATAAAAGTTGAATTAATCCATTCTTGTGTTTTCTCATACCAAGAAAAAGATATAAATACCACAGATCACGTATAAAGACTTCAACTTAGTGTTCTAAGGTAAACAAGCTAGCATAACTTATAAAGGATAAGACAGAAAATCCAGAAAACTTTCCATAAATCAAGAGTTTGCTATTATCCACAACAGCTGTGACCACCATATTTCCAGAGAACACATGACAGATTATATGAAATAATGATTTTTACAAACAAAAAACCATGAGGCACTATTGCATAATGAAAGAAATGAAAAGAATATCCAACGATACCGAAAGACAGCAAAACCGAAAAGATGGAATTAAAAGCATATTAACTCATGAAAGGGGAAAAAATTAACCCATTATACTGACCAATATCAGATATTACTGAGATCAACATCACACAAAAAAGAAATGAGTAATTGTATGGAAAATTACAATATCTGTATCTTACAATATCATTACAATATCTTTGCCCCTGTACTCGGCCCTGGTGAGGCCACACCTCGAATCCTGTGTTCAGTTTTGGGCCCCTCACGACAAGAAGGACATTGAGGTGCTGGAGCGGGTCCAGAGAAGGGCAACGAAGCTGGTGAAGGGTCTGGAGCACAAGTCTGATGAGGAGCGGCTGAGGGAATTGGGGCTGTTTAGCCTGGAGAAGAGGAGGCTGAGGGGAGACCTCATCGCGCTCTACAACTACCTGAAAGGAGGTTGTAGCGAGGTGGGGGTCGGTCTCTTCTCCCAAGTAACAAGTGATAGGACAAGACGAAATGGCCTCAAGTTGCGCCAAGGGAGGTTTAGACTGGACATTAGGAAAAACTTCTTTACTGAAAGAGTGGTCAGGCCTTGGAACAGGCTGCCCAGGGAAGTGGTGGAGTCACCATCCCTGGAGGTATTTAAAAGACGTGTAGATGAGGCGCTTAGGGACATGGTTTAGTGGGCATGGTGGTGTTGGGTTAACGGTTGGACTTGATGATCTTAGAGGTCTTTTCCAACCTGAATGATTCTATGATTCTATGATTCTATCTGCATTTGAGACAGAGTTGAAAATACTGTAAAGGAGTATTGTCATTATACTGGGTCGTAATCCAACTAGTGCGTGTATCAAGAAAAAAATTCTCATGTACAGAAATTATTCTATAAAATCATAAAGTTTTCATGTACCTGTTTCAAAAGTATTTAGTTCTGCCCCTTGAAAGATTTAACTTCATGAATTTGATCAAATATGAAACTTTCTGTGTAATTATCTACAGTTTTACTGTGGTAATTAACCACAGTTTTCATCTTTTTGTTTGTGGCATCATAGACTCTATATAGTATCCTATATTTCAGGGAAATTTAAACAGTTAAATGAAGTCATGACCTGATATGATGTTATGGTGCCACCTTGTGATGTTGCGTCAGAAGTGCCTCTAACATGTACAAGGAGACAAAAATTAGCCCTGGGGGAAAAAGCCCTGTTTCCATGCGATTGCGAGAAATTGCAAGAGATTCCAACACTGAGTCTGTTGACAAAGGGGAGCATGTGGTTATCGACTAACAAAAGAACATTCAGCATTTTAAGATTACATTAAAAGGGCATGAAAGAGCACAAAGAACCACAGCAAAAGAACAACTGCTTTCCTCAACACAGATCCAATTACAGACATATGAGTTAATTCCACTGAGTCAGCAGAGTTACTGAAGATTAGTATGGAAGTAATGAAGATTAGATTTTGGCTTGCAGGCTGTTATAAATCTCGGCTTACAGTATTCCCTTAAAAAAATGACAAACTCAAGTGTGTTAATAAGTAACTTGGTTATCACTTGCTTTTTGACACTGTTTTATTCATTTCCACTAGCTCCTTTTTGTCCCCAAGATGCTTTCAGTGTATATAAACTAGAGATAACACACACTTAGCTATTTTAATAGAGGTTTTAAGTAATAGTTTTCCTTTTTCCATTTTTGAAGGCAAATATAGAAATGTCCATTTATATTTAAGACCTTTTTTGCAATACGAAATGTATGTCCTCTTGCTTTTAAGGCCAAATCCAAAATTGTTTTAAATCTAAATCTTACTGTTTCAGCTTTTTTCTAAATTGCCTGGTAGTTCCTTTGAATAAGTAAGCCTGGCTGAACAAACACTTGCTAGTGAATTTGTAAGATTCCGCCAATAATGCTATTGCAGAAATAGAGCTTTTTTTTACCTCATAACATTATTTAAATTTGCAGTGCGTCATGCTGCACTCCTATTAACTCAACACTCTTGCCATAACAAAAGTTTCAGTGGTAAGACATCAACTACAGACAACCTAAGAAACTGCAAATACAAAGCTTCTTTAGAAATCTATCCCTTACCTTTGCCATCAGGTGGTATAACAACTTACCTACTACTAGGTAGGATTATTTTGCTCCAGAAGCATTTAGATCAGGTATCTCTTTCAAACTCCAGGAACATACTATGTTGCTCGGGTTTTTCTTACAGGAAATGAATGTAAGTCAAAGAAATAAAGGGAGTTAGGAAAAATGCATACATTTGTATCTGCAGTATTCTGCAAGAATTCTCCTTTAACTGTGGACAGGAGTACTCCTTCACAGTGTGCTCCTGATTTCTTTTCCTCTTTGTTTCCCAGCTCAGATGGATGACTCCAGGATTAAACATCTGACTGCAAGCCCAAGTGTCTCTTCAGCTGCTTTGTGACATTCAGCTCAGGGAGGTCAGAGGGAAACAACACACAACACACTGAGCACATTCCAAGGCAACTGAGGTCTTCCTTTAAGTGGGGAGGATGATCTAATTGTGGAATGACACATGGTGTCAGGAAGGAAAGAAGTTTAGCTAACAGAAATTTTAAAACATAGAAAAAGAACACTGGTGTCAAAGGGAACTGACCTGTGTCATCAGCACCAGATCCCTTTTGTCTGAATAATCTGATCCAGAATCTTGGTATTTTACAATACATACTAATCGTGACAGAAACACACATCTCACAAGCATTTCAACATTAAATGTGTGTCTTGAAAGAAATAAAAAACTATCAGCTGACATTTCAATGAATAGGAAGTAATTTTAACATAATCTCTCTTAATGCCAAAGTCTTGCAAATTTTTTGAATCAATCAATATATCTAACTTAATCTGCTCGAAATGAAAAAGATTGAGGCTTGAATCCCTTCTTACTCAATCAGAACTAAATATCAGGATTGATTTATGCTAATTTTAGCTTGGGTAAGTAAATCAAAGGGAATTCAGGCTCTAATTCCTTTATCTAAACAGAAACCAGTAAGAGGAAGTATTAAAATGCTATAAACATAATTGAATATGATCATTCTAAAAAATATTTTTAAAATAAATGTTATTACTAACATACAAGTTTCATTTTCACTGTGCTATCTTAGGCAAGTCTGTCCCGTATACCTTGAATATCCAAAATTTCCATTGACACTTTTAATGTACAACCACACTGCTAGATAAATATTTCTTCTTGATGCATACTGTGTAAATTTGAACGCAAGCTACATTGCAAGCTCACCATACATAAGAGGTTCCAAGGCAGATAAGCATCATCATCCCTACTGAGGTGGTAAAAAGGTTCATTTCTCTACTTTAACTTTTTCAATAAGAATAACATATTTCATCCTGTGAAAGAGTTAACTTTATATTAATTGGAATAATGACCAGAAAGGAAATTAGTATTAATGCTTAGCCCAAAAATTCTCAAAGCACAACAGAATGCGTCAAAAGTTTTAATTGTGATGACTTTGATACAGAAGCCATGTAAGTGACAGAGCCCTTCTATTGACTGTTAGAACAGTAATACACATATGATTGTCTTCAGGCCCCAGTACCTAAACAATACTGGAATTAAAAAAAAAATCTAGCTGATTTCCAGCTGGAGAGAGAAGAGAAATACAGAGCTGCATTCATGCATTTTATGGGAAAGATTGCATAGCTGGTTTAGAAAGAAAATGTCTTTTCATGTCCTTAGTAGTAGTTCTGTGCTTCTTTAACTTCCTCATGAGTTACAGATGATTATATTCTTCCAATCGGCGTTATCAGCCCATAGAATGAGTAAAATGCAAGACAAGACCCCCTTTGAGAATAAGGACATAGTTTTAACCTTTATCTTGGGAAGAAATGAATCATGTATGCAGTTATCATATACAAAAGGCAAATATTTCAAGTTTCATAAGGACATGACAATCCATAAAATATTGGTTGAAGGTAAGCACCAAACCCAGCAACTGCCATTTCAGTGACTGAAAGGCAAACCTGGGTTGTGGTTGTCTTCAACACTGGGAGCTTGATCTTGACTGCAGTTCTTTCACCTAAGATAATCTCCATGCAAGATCCCCAGCTCTACAACACAGTGATAGAGGCATCTCATTATTTAAGGCCCGTGCTTTCTTTCAAATACTTTTGGAAAAGTCACCAAAGCTAATCTTTCTGTCAATCTTTTTTTTTTTTGCGCTTTTAAGAGCAGTATTAAATATTCATAAATATAAAACCTATGTGGAAATACCTTTAATAATATTCTGATTCTGCCTGTTTAAAAAAAAGAAAAAAAAAAAAAAAGAAAAAAGAAAAACCACAACCCAACAACCAACCATCTTTGCCAGAGTGCTTGGCCAGCAGTGAAGATAAAAATGTGACTGTTCCAAATATCCTGTAGATCACATGATGCTTCTGTCTCTTTGTGGACAAGAATTATTTCAGTACTTTCTGCTGAGTTCTAAGAAGCCATAATTAGAGGACAAAAGCCCCCAAAGTGCCTGAGATTCAGAAAGGCTGGACTGGCAAGTCATTTCTGATAACACTGGCTCACAGAAACATCTTCAGATTCTTATGTGGAAAGTACTGCAAAGGAAAGAAAAAGATTAAGAGATATAAACACATTTGTCATTATGCACAACATTTTCCTTAAAGTACAAAAAGGAAGGTGCTGTGTAATGAATCTGAATCTCTTCTCTCATGCTCCCAGGAAGATTTAAACATTCTGGGAGAAATTTCCATCTTCTGAAAATGTTAGCTCAGGGGGCAAAGCTCAGCAAGTATAAATCAAGTATAAATTGACCTATTTATTGGATATACAGCAGAACTACATGTTTCCCAGTTGCACTTTTGCTATGGCACAGCATTTGGGTTCCTAACAAGTCAAACTAGGCAGATAAATTTGTTGTTTCTCTTGCTAGGACCAAGAGATCCTGATTGTTATCTTCTTTCTATTTGCACTATGATACAGGCAAGAAGCATGCCTTCCTACTGCCATCAGTTTTCAGAAAAACTCCCAAGCATCTTAGCAGGACAGTAAAAGACAATTTAAAAAGGGCATGCTGAAAGCTCACTTTCTCTAGGTAGTAATCTTTGTTCAATGTCATGACAGTATAAACTGTCATGACAGTTTCTTTCTTTCTTGACTGAAATCAGAAGTGATTATTATGTATTTTAGTATGTAAATACTATAATTTTGGTGCCCACACCAAAAGAAAACTTTAAAGGTTTGGAGTATTTGAGAGGCTGAAGAGTTCTGGATGTACAGTTTTTGGATTTTGTTTTACAAAAAGAATGCTCTAACTTAATCATAACTATTTGACTTGAACCAGGAATTCACTGATGGAAGTTCTGTGGTATGTATTTGGAGGAGATAAAATTTTATGTTCACAGGGGTCCCTAGGAACTTCATACCTAGGAATTTATTCAAGCTGGGTGACACTGAAAAGGTATGATGTATAGCAGTCTGGCATACTAGCCTAAGTATTGTGAAAGAAAGCATACAGTGATGCAAAGAGCTTACTGGCACTAAGGTTTTAGAAAAAAAAATTATAAACATCTTGTTCACAACTCAAGAAATGTCTAGAGCCCCATATTAATCCAAACTCTTGAAAATTTAAATCCCACATAGGCAATATCTAGGAACTAAAAAATCCACAGCATTGTATGTGAAAACATTTTAGGCATGACTCCTTAAAAAAACCATCCAAATCCACTTCATTGGAAATCTATTTATTGGAAATTTTTTGTATTTCTATCAGTGTCATTTTGGCATTTGGAGATCAAGCTTTTTACTAAGAAGCAGCTGAAATATTCTGTGAAAAATACTGACAAAATTATTCCCTTCCACTGTTTTCTTGCTAAGCATCTCTTGCCAGTTTGTCACTAGCTCTAATTTTAGTCCTTAAGAACTAGATAATCTGCATTTTGGGACAGGTCTTATGAGATGCACATTTCCTATAAGAGAGCTTCTGTTACTTCAGCTTTAGGTAGGACTGGAGTCAGGACATCAACTGTTATATGGGCCCACAGGGGTTTCAGAAATACTGCATTTCCAATGACATCTTTTTGTTTAATCTGTTGTTTCTCTGTCTAGTTCTGGCAGCCCCCAGGTGTTAGTAATGCCATATTCCTCTCAAACTCCATTTCAAATCTTTATAGTATTTTTCACCCTCAGGCATTCAAATAAGCTTAAACTTCCAGGATGATTTATAAAACAATTTCCTGTGGAAAACGTAACCAGTCTTGTAGAACAGAACACTTAGCTAGTGCCAGTTCAGAGTGCTAATACTTCCATTAAACTACAAGCAGCTTCTTAATGATAGCAATTTTGAGTGAAATAAACCTATTGGGATCAAATTTTCTGAACTAGCAACTGTCATTATCATTTACAGCTTACTCAAGCTTCTGGGATAACAGCCAAAAAGGTATATATCTTCTTCCCTGGTCAACGATTAGCAGTGTTTTCTTCTAGTCTTAAAAAAATTCCTCAACCACAGCAGTGCAAATCAAGCAGCAGACTTTACTGCATCTTCATTTGCTTGACAGCAGTACAAAGCTTGCAAAGGCTGTCTCTGTAGGAGATTAAACCTACACAGGGTCATTAAGTAAAGGTTTGAGAAACGAGTGATGAGATAAGAAAAATCAGTCAACGTACAGTGGATGAACTTTAGCTCATACCAGGTCAAAGCCTGGATCACAGTGCCAAAATTAATGCCTGGTCTATGTATTAAGTATGCATGATAGTATGACAGTTTAAAAAAACCCAACATACTGAGCTGTGTGAAAAAAGTGCTTCAAAAACAGAGTGTACATTGTTATAGGAATCTGTCCTTCAAAAGTTTTCACAAACAGGGTAAAGAAAATATTCCTCCTCAGTAATTTCATACCTCATTTTAATGACAATGAGATTTTACAGTTGGATAGTTCATATTATATGAGTTCTCAATGTTTGTCAGAAGTCAGGTAAGCATTGGTCCCACGTAACAGAGCAGAGAGAACAAAACGATCTATGGCTTAGCAGAGATCACCTGCTCAAGCAATGGCAGAGCCAGGGATAAAACCTAACTGCCTTGCATTCTAAATTTCCTACTCTTACGATGTGAAGAAGTAGCTTTTGGTGGGGGGAAAGGGCAAAGAAAAGCATCAGAAATCCTTCACTACAAATAAAAATCATCTGCCGTCTGGTAAGTTAGTCAACATTTTCAAAAGGATCACATACCAGGTGCCAGTATGTTATTCTATGATCAGATATTCAGAAATGTTGATTGCCCATAGCTTCATAGCGAAGTCTCTGAAAACTGCAGTTACTTAGCATCTCCAATTGTTCGCTGGCAATCATATCCAAAAATGGCTATTGCTTTGGTTCCTAGGTGTTTTATTTTCACAGCTGCTGAGCAGTTGAAAGTATAAATCAATAGGCACACTTAGGCTTCCTTGAATTTAAAGTTGGAATGCATTCAATTGTGCACAAAAATTGGAGATACGCAAAACCAAATGAAATTATGACTGTCTCTGGACATTGAGGAGTTGGTATTTCTTCCATGTGTCTGCTGAAGATTTCAAAAGGGACAATTTTATTTAGATGAAAACGTGTTTTCGTATCTTTTTACAATATTAGGAAGACAGTTCAGGCATAAGTGTACCACTGGCATATAAGGTTCTTGATCCACTATTAAGACACTTCCTGTGCTTTGCATGTTCTGTCTTATATTACATCGTGAAACTGCACAGCCCTGTTTTCAGTTTGGCTGCACACAGCCTATGGTTATCACTGAAGAGGACCGTTACAGCTGAAGACACAGAAGAGAGGAAAATGAGAGGCCATGAATCGAGCTGGAGATAAATTCAGGAAGATAAAAGTAAGCATTGTTTCATTAAATGAATAGGTAATGTGTCCAAGACTGTTATGGTATAATTGAACGCAATGAATAGGAACTGGGTCTTATGTGGCAAGAGATCAGCTACAGGAATTGCACTCTTGTCCCATGTCACATGTTCTGTCACATGCTAGCATGCATTGGGTACTATCAGAGAGCACTGGTTTAGTTTCAGTCCCCAGTCAGACCTTGGTGTACCTATTGTGGCATTAAAATTCAATGGATCCCATTCCAAAAGTCAAATCACTGTCTCCCTTTAGAATGCAACATTTACACAGTATTTAAAAAATGACAGTAAGCGGCTCAGGTCAGGAAGTTCAGTATTAACAAATATGTCAGTCTATGATGCACTGCATACAGCAAAAATATGAGAAAGAATATCCTCAAAAAATAAAATACCTTTACAGGCAAAAGGAATAGTAAACTGCAATAAGGGAGAGGTATCAAGTCTTCCATACAGATTGGTTTGGACAAAAGTGGTCTCATGACTTTGTCACTTTCTTTTCCTGCAGCTGAAACAGAAACCAAATCAGAGAAACTACACATTCTCTTCTCGGCTTTGAGACTTTTTCCATTTATACCCTCATTTTGCAATATAGCTTCAAAGGTTAAAAAACATGTTGCTGAGTTAACAGTCAGAGGCTCTAAACCGTGTTTCAGTTAAAAGATGGAAGGAAACCCTTCTTTAGGTCATGTCACATCAGGAGCTCTTAAGCCTGAGGACTTCAGAGCTGAATCCTGTGACCCAGCTAATCTCCTGACCTGAAAGGAGATGGAAGTTACCATTTCCCTTGAAACCAGGGACGGAAAAAATCTGCCTTAAATATACACATCGCTGCCTCGAACATCAAGGAGACATCTTGATAACACGAGTTCACCATGTCACAGATATGGATCAAAGTATATGTGTTTAAACTGAGCAACTGGATTATCAGCCTTCCAATACTTGGTAGCCTGGTCCTTTGAGATTATCAGTGTTGTCAGTGATCCCTCCCTCTCTATTTTCTCTTTACCTAATCTATAACAAGCTCTGTACTTTTCACTTCATCCCTCTTTTTACTCATCTTCTTGCCCTGTTAAGTACCCCGCCCTCAGGTCTTTCCACTCATTTCCTCAGCTTCCCAAAACATCACAAACTTGGAAAAGAAAAATAATTATGACAGTCATTCCAATAGCTACAGTGGCAAATATTCCTCTCTGCTACTTTCTCAGGAAATTACTGGGTTGCACAGCATCCTCAGCTTGGAATTCTCAGTCAGCAGTTTGTGAGCCTCTACAACACAGCAGTAAAGTCAGTCACGGCAGAAGAAACTTCTGAAACTACAGCTTCTGCTGAGTTTTCAGATCTGCCTTCAATTCTTCACACTTGATCTCTGCTCTCTACCAGATTTTTAGGTACAGTACAGCCTTTTCATTGATTAAAGGAAACTCTGCCTGACCCCAGCAGCTTCTATATGAGTAACAGTATACAGAAAACATTTTCTTAGCTGGAAATATATGCAAACAAAATATTAGAATACCTACTCAAATGAGCCTCACCATAATGATGATACGTATCTTGTTCTAAAAGAGTTTCTGTTGATAGACTTGATTAGTCAAGGAATGCCTGATATGTTTCTAATGTGTAAAAGACATTCACATTGACTTTGTAGCATATCCTCTTGAAATGCTGATGTTTCTCAGGGTTCATAGGGGTCATGTCCTCATGCTTTATTGTAGAGTCATTTTGTTATAACGTCTTTCCTTAGAAATTTCATTTACGAAATAAATAAACTGTTCTGTGTTCTGCAGGACATTTAAAAGTTCTTAAACACCATTAGCATTAATATTATCAGTCCAAATTTTGATCTATCTTAATTCTATCCTAATGTTTAGCCTTATTTCCTATGAAAATACAGTTTATTCAGTAAGTCTGACTGTGAGCTTTGTTAGTAACTTCCCCAGTAACTTCTGAATCCTTTGGCAGAATTCAACAACATGTGACTGAAAGATGCTTAAGATTCTGCCAATTTCCTGCAAACAGGCAGCTGTGTAAAAAAGAGTCTCTAAGTGTTCCACTTCATAGAAGGATGCAAAATAATTCTGCACCTTTCTAGACATCAGAAAATCTACATAGATGAACCAGTCTTCGCCCCTTAACTGCAGCAAAAAAACCTGAAACTAAACTCCTTCTCAGATACCATCCAACTTATCAGGAGACACAACTCTGCAGAAACTAGAATTTACCAATTCCAACATTCCCAAAACAACTTACAATCATACTGTACACCTGCTTGCAGTTGGATTATTGTTGGATTATTTATCTTCCCAGATATTAGAACTTATCTGTTACTATCAATTATCACCAGACAAACAGCAACACTACCAACTTAACAACAATGTGTATGAACAAAGATTATGAAAAAAACTTTTTCAGGTTTCAAGCATTTACTATTAGACATAGTTAACCCAGACCACTGAAACTTGGGGAGAAATTAGACCTAGGTTTTAGCTTCAGCCTACGCTGCCAGTGGATTCAAGATTCAAATGTGAACTCTTCGCAGTTTGGGAGTATCTTATTTTGCTGGCTGGTTCACTGTAATTTCTTAAAGAAGGTCTATCCTTGGATTACTTAAGTAACAGCCTTAAGTATAAGTTTATGTAGAATGGTTTATTAATGTGTAAAAATAAAAAGTCATTGCCCTTTTCAAAAGGTCTCTTTAAATATGAAACATGCAAGAAAAACTCTCTTAAGATAGCTGGGTTTTATCTACAGATTATTAGGAAGAAACTCAGCAACAAAAATAAAAAATATCAGTTACAAAAAAAAAAACCCGGTTAACAGTGGATCGAAGAAAGACTGCAAGTAGTTAATCATTTTAATTGATTTTCTTCTACCAGCATGAACTGTAGCACTGTAATGTCCTTTAGCTCTCACCTTCTCAGCACAAAATATCAATGTGTTTCCGTGTATATTTGTAACATGTACGCAATATTTACACACATTCCTATTCAGACAGTATGGATCCTTGCTATAGGCTTGCGAACAATATGAATTTGAGCTTGTATTTTCCTGAAGAAACCACACAAATAAACAGGAAAAAACCAAGAGGAGATACTTAAAAGTCATCGAGCTCTTAGTCTTCAAGTTAGGAGAGAACTGGAATATACTCTAGAAAAGTACACTGAGTTAGGGTAAGAAGTCCTCCTCTAGTCAGCTCTCTGCTAAAGTACTTATGTCTGACATTTCTTGTATTACACTACACAGTGATATCCTAAAAAAATACCTGAAAATATGCAAGAACTCTTAAAACAATACCTGAGAAAGTCCGGTGCTTTGGAAATCATGTTTTCAAAATCTGCAAATCCTAGTTTCCCATCACCATCCATGTCAGCTTCTTCTATCACTTTCTCACAAACTAGAGTGATTTCTTCTGCTGTTAGCTCTTCTCGGGTCAGCTTATTGAGGGTTTTTTCCAAGTCTGATTTACAAATGAAGTTATCTGTGTTAAAATCTAAACAATAAACGAACCAAAGAAAAGATCACCAACAACTCTCATACTCATGTACTTCAAACAAAAAAGGCATACAAAAGCATCCCGATACAGTACCATAGATCTTAAAGGCATAGATTGCTTTAAGCTCTCTGGGAGCCATTTCACTGAGCACAGAGAACATATCCACAAAATCATTGAAGCTGAGGCTCCCCTCTCCATCTTCCGAGAAAGATTCCACAATCCTTTCCTTGAAGGGATTCTCCTGTGAAAAACAGATATATATATATATTTTTTAGTATTTGGAAGATCAAAAACCCTGCAGACTCCCTGTTAATAATTATGTGTATTTAATTCCATAGTTGGCTCTTTGAAGACAACTTTTTTCTTCCAAAATGCATATAAAAATTTACATTTGCGTGCTTTAGCAGAAAGTGTCAGCAGAACCTGCTGCTGCATAGTACTACATATCGCCCAGATTTTCTCAGCTCCATCGTTATTCATTCTCTCTAAACTGGTGCTCATCTCCTTTCTCCTGTGTGGAACACATGCTTTATAAATGTTAGGGTAAAGGTACTAAGAGTGCGAAGATCATTTGCACGTAACAGGTTCCTGACAGGGTGTCAGGCTGACACTGTCAGGAGGCTTACAGCTCCTACATTAAGAAGCTAACACATACGAACAGGGGATGGCAGGAGGGGAAGGAAACAGAGAGACCAAGGTGGAAAGCCAAGGAAACAAACAGGGTCTTTAAGCGTTCTGGTGGCATCTGACTAGAGGAACAAATATTATTTATGAAACTACCTCAAATAGTAAATATCTGCATTCCACACCTGACTGACGTGGAAACATCAATCAACCATCAACCAAGCCATGTCTATTCATTAAGGATGCAGAGTTACATCCCAGGAGAATCTTCTAGAAAAGTCTTTCATTTTCACTCTGATACATGTCAATGTCCAACCTCTGGTTGAACTGACTACAAATTCCAGAGTTTTAAATGAAATTTCATCTCTGCAGGAGATGATCCTAAGATCTTTTTCTAGCACTGTACGAACTCAGCTGGTGCCAAGGCTACTGCAAGTAAGACAATATTCTAAAACCATAAACACACAAGCAAGCATAAGAAAAGCTGCTTTAGTACTCTGAGGTCCAAAAGAAATGGTTTTTATAGTAACAAAACATCATCTTTCTCACAGCTATATAAAAACCCAAGATGAATTTGTAGCTATGTCTATAAAACTGGGAAAACCAATTCAATTCAGTTGAATATGAATAAAACAGACAAACATCATTTGGGCTGTGAGCAGCATCTCAAAGCTGTTCTACAGATCTTATCTGAAGCCAAGACACTGGTTAATATATTGATCTCCTATAAATGTAAAAAGATTTGGTGGTGGCATATCATGTTCATTATTTTTAATATGCATAGAGCATTTTATGTGACTTTAAAAGAAGCAGTATTGTGAAAGCTCAGAGCTCAAACATACATCCATTTAATTTCTTTTTTTCTCTAAGTTTAATTCGCTAACAGGTATTCGTAAGCCATCCAATTATTTAAAATGAAATTTCATAAAACAGCTATATTTGAGAGATAAATGACCAGAAAATGTTATTTTTCAGTTTACTTGAATTCTTTCTTGATAATTCACACACAACATATGCATCTATAGAACATATTTTCTGCATACCTGTGGAGACTAAAAAAAAAAGCAGCATGTACAAAGCAGAGTTACGTGAACAGATTGATGTTTTATATTTATGTAGTATCCTTCATCTTAAAGGAACATAAAGTACCTTACAAGAATTGGGCTACTTACCACTAATACGCAGCTGCCTCTGAAGTGAAATTCAACAACTGTTAAATGGTGTGCAGCAGCTTACAACAAGAGCTGAAGATAAAGATGTTCAACTGAAATCTCAGGGGGAACTTGGAAGCATAATGAAATTTGCCACTCACACAGAAATAACATTTAAGATACATTTTGTTATAGCCTCAAAATAATGAAAAAGTTTTAAGGATTCTTGTTAAAAGACAAGCATAACATACAAAAGCTTAATTTGTCTAAGAGGAACATGAGGTGTGACTGTGCACATGGACATTTCAAAGAACATCCAGTTCCTGGAAAGCAGCATTCCCTTTTACTTCAGGGATTGTGTAGATTCACACTATGGGATGACCCTTTGCAGTGTCTAGTTCCAGGATGCAGGTACAGAGAAACGGTCGGACATTTGAGTACAAGGCACGGACTGATCAAGGCTATACCTCACCTACATACATTTGGCAAGTCATGTCACCTGGCAAATTTAAGAACAGATTTCAGTGGCCATCCCAGCTGGAATGTTGAGATACTTTTTCACAGAATCTCTACCGGCCGTTCACATACTCAGAGAGCATATCTGATTCTATCAGGAGGTTTCTATTTAATGATAACAAAGCACTCAGGATACATCAACTATCTAGTGAGATGTATTTGGGTCTTGCAGTTTGCGCTCCAGGACTACTTCCATGGTAGAAATTAGTTGGAATCTGCCAAAAGGCAAATATCCATCTAATGACAAACCATGTAAGTGTGTGTGTCAATCTTCTGAGGATGCGTGAGATCTGAGAAGAGACATTGGAATGTAATTCCCTGAGACAATCAAGATTCAAAATTCAAAAAGTAACCTTGACCAGAGATTTTAGCGCTACTAAATGCCAAGATGTCTCAAGTCTTTCTGGCTGAGATAATGGCCAGGAATAAGGCTGTTTTAATGGATAGGTGAAGTAGGGACCACAAAGCCACAGGCTCAAATAACAGCTCATTAAGGTAGTCAATACTAAATTCAAATTGTCCTGCAGCATTCGATGACTGAAGTAATTCCACAATAGGGAGCATGCCTACAGATTTCAAAGGGTAGGAGATTAATGAGCTCACTGTGCTCTAAGATGAATATGTAAGGCTGAGCTCACTGTTCAGATAAAGACAAAACCAGGCCAAATAAAAATAAAAAAGAAATTAAATAGAGTAGAAAAGAGGGATTCCTGAAAATAAAAAGACAACAGGCTCAAAAAAGCAGAAGAGTCACATCTCTCAAGAGTTTCAGAATGAAACACTCCAGAATTAGCCAGATGGCTGAGGGAAAGTCATTGTAAAAGGATACGTAATGAACACTCATATCATGTGCGTGACGTGTAGAGGAGGTATAGCAGATGTGCATCTGTGGGTACTAAGGCTAAAGTATCTGACCTGAGTGCTTGGAAATATGCCTGTTTGTGACATGAATATACATACAGGCACTCAGTGGAAAACCATTGATTCTATTGTTTCAAATTGTCAGTTTATTAATAAAGCAAAGTAAGATTCAGCTGGGCTGAAACACATGAAAAAGGCCCACTGTCATCCTAAAAAGCACATAAAAAAATTGGTGTATCTGTTAAACGTTTAATATTAGCGAATGTTAAATATCAGAGTGGATGAGAAAACATGTTAGAAAAATTATCTTTTTTATTTCTAAAATTCTGTATTGCTTTCTTTGGAACAAACCTCATCAGAAATAAATGTCATGGTTACAGTTGTAAACTGACATCTCAGAGGCAGCATTGGGTAACAAACAGGGAGCACACAGATGCAAATATCCCTATCAGCAGTGAATATCAAACCCAGGACTTTCTGCATTAGAAATCCTAGGCATGATCTCTCTGACTGAATAAGTATATTGCAATTGCGTAAGAGGAATTATCTATTTGGCATGTCAGAGATCTTGAAAATACAGATGAATTAACAATGAATTAAATGGACCTAAGCATACTTCTTAAGTAACTCTTTGCCAAATGGATCTCTAAAACCTAAATGAAAAATAAAATCTTTCCTCATATTGATTTCTTTCCTTTAACTTTCTCATATTATGTGTCTTCAGGCAGTATATCTGTGTTTTACACAATGGAAAGTATTAGCTTACCTTCACAGATACTTTTCACATCCTTTCTGTAATTTCATTACCTCTACTCCAAAGAGCACAGATTAGGGTTCCATCATATTTAAAGGAAAAGCCATGGGGGAAGGGAGTAAAGGGGAAAACGATACTGTTCCTTCCTAGATCGTTCTCCCTTAAGCACTAATTGTTTAAAAAAAGAACCCTTTTAAAACTAGAAACTTACACTTGTCTTGTTGAAAAGCTTTTTCTGTCGTCTCACAATAAAAATGAGAGGGGACACAGAAAAAATAAAGAATTGTTACAACTAAAACTCTGCTGTTTTGCAGATTGATGCTGCTGTAGTGGCTTGAGACAATCCTCCTAAATGTGCCATCCATCTTTTTAACGATCACTTTTTCTACTCAGATAATTGTGTTTCTATACATTTTTGAATGTAATGTTGCATCTATTCCAACATACAGATGTAGAACACCTGACAATAAAACATAACCATTAGTTTTCTAAGAAACTATTATAGGGTTTATTCCTGCGATTGCAGCTAAATCTTACCAAGTCACTTGTTATTTTCCCCTATCCTCCAGTTTCCATTACAGGCTCTAGGAAAGCACTGCGTTGTCCTTTTGCCCTATCCGTTTTGCAGCTTGATGAATTAATTTAAAGCACTGTATCCTATTTTCATAAGCTGACTGCATTTTGGAAATAAGAGGTTGCAAGTAAAGCTGTAGGATAGGTCAAGATAACTAAGCTGGAGAGGCTGGACAGTCATTACAAAATGCTTCTCAGTTTTATATCCACAGAAACATGATGATCATTTTCTCTTTTGTGTTTGGACATAAGTCCCCACTGACATTAGGGAAGATATTTAAATGCACAAAGCAGTCTGCTTTGCAGACTAGTGAAAGCCAGAATCCCTTTGGATGCTTTAATCAGGACTTGTTCAGAACTGATCAGAAGCAAATCTTTCTCAAATTTCAGGAGTTATTCCTAGAAAAATAGAAATGGACTCTTATCAGTCAAACATTAATATAAAAATGGCTAAATTGTTCATTACCAGATCTTCATAGGAGAGGCTGATGCTTTGGAAGGGAAGCATAATAAGTGCAACAGCAAATTGTCCCTGGAGTAGATAAAAGCACATTTCTTTGTCATTTTTTTGTTTGGTTGGTTGTTTTTTTTTTTCTTTTCTTCTTCCTCAAAATCAGTAATTTTTTTTTTTTCATGTATAGATGATTATATTCATGTCATCAAACTTCTCTGCAGTGCCTACAGGGTACTGCAAACCAAGGCTAAGATACAGCTAAACTGATATGTTTACATTTAAAAAAAAATTATCGTGTCATTCTGTCAGAAAGCAGAAATGTGAGACAGTTCAGCAATGAGCTTACCTCTTTACTGAAGGCTGTACTATGGTCACAACAGCCAAATAACCAAAGATTCTGGTTACATATGGAATTGCTTAAATATTACAGAACATAATAGTATATCATGGGAATACAAGGCATTTTAACAAAAACTGATTCACTAACTATAGCAGGAAACTGGAGCAATACTGGTAAAGACCATCAAGCAGGTACGGATTTGGAGTTCAGTGGAGAGAAAATGGCCCTCACTTACTACACTTGGAGGACGTAAAGTTGATTGAGACACACAGTTAAAAAGGGGCTTCAGAGAAGCAAGAAGAGTGGTCTGAAAGGGGTAAAACATCCCATCGTAACTAGAAACAACTAACAGGATGCAAAGACAACGAAGTTGGGATGAGCTGCAGGCGAAGATTGGCCAGAGCAGGGGTTGGGGCTTGGGAAGAGTATCAACCTGCTCTCTTAGGTGTCATTGCCCCTTACATGGAAAGCTTTGAAACTGAGGACTCATTGAAATGACTTCTAAAATTCCATCCTTTTAAAATCGTGGGAAGTATTTTCATTTTATTTTGAAGCAACTCGCATGCATTCACATTTAAACTTACCAAAAACAGGGTGCTAACATTGGTTCTGAAATGTGTGATTGATTCACTGTTCCCTGTGTGTCCTTTCTTTCTCCTGACTGATTCCTGTGCCTGCTGGTCATTCTGTTTCAGTAGTGTGTCGATTTATGAACTACCTTACTCACCACTACAGCTAATGACAAGGCCTGCGAGGATCAATGAAGCTACTGCGTGCGCCAAAAAGAGAAGGCAACAGACTGTAAAGTGAATGAAACAAAAATGGTTCCCCTCCAGGAAGTCCTTTTATGACCAACTCCTCTCAGAAGGATTGCTCTACACTACAATAACCAGAGACAGGCGATACACCAATTCGAAGATTCTGGCAATTAGGGACGTATGTGTCACAAAGGTGGCCATCCACCCACTTGGACAGATCATACGTGATCTCTATCATCAGGTTACATTCCCACATCTAGCTCTGTGGAAATGACAGGGATAATGTGAGTGAAATCAGTTTTGCTTTGAAATAAAATCACTTTTGCTTTCTATACGGTCTCATACTGAACAGCCCATATTATTGCTACAATTCTGCAATATTAGTTGCCGCAATCTCACAGGTGCCCATATGCCCTAAAGTTAATTTATTAGATTGCTGCCTATGTAACCAAGATTGTCAAAATTAGAGAGACTGCAACTAAAGAGATGGAGTCAACTAGCGGTGTTCAATTCAGTGTAATAATAAACCTAATAAACTTAAGTATCTGCCACTTCTTTATTTATTTATTTCTTGTCCTGACTTTCAACTTTTAAGAATCATGAGTTAGTGAATAATTCAGTACCATTTAAAGTGAGTGACGATCAGCATTTTTTTTCCTTTGAAATGCAATAATCCTAGCTCAAAACATTAATGCGTGAGGTAAAGATCTTTCTTTATAGTAGCAGAATCTAATTTAGAAAAGTGCATTATTGATTCTATCCATTTGTCAGAATCTGCAGTGGTATTGAGCTCAACATTGCCAGTAACTAGAAATGTAATGTGTATATGAAAAAAGCCAGGTGCATTGGAATTATCAGTAATTTTATTAAAATTCAATAGACATTTAGTTCATTTATTTCTATTTTAAGACTTAAATATTGGCTTTGTCTTCACCTTGATGAAAATTTACTGAAGAAAGAAAACACCATAACGATTTATTTAGCAGTCTGGTCAAGCTGCAAAGGCTAAAGATATTTTTTTTTTAATGTATGAGCTGGAGTTACTACCTAGATTGCTTGGAAAATGAACTCCAGGGGAAAGACTCTCTCCCCCTCCCCACCATCTGCACAGGAAATTGCAAAATGCTCCATGACCAAGATTGACCCCGGTTTATAACTGGGATCCTAGGTGGCATTTTAATATCTTTTAGTGTTAATGTTTTGAAAGAGTCATGGAGGAAGATCTAGTCTCCTCTAACTGATATTTTACTGGAAACAAGCTCACTAGTTATTGAAAGCACTTTCTCTATGAACTCCTAGAATTCCTGAAATAAAATGATTGGTTTGACAGCAATATTTCTAAGATTCTTCCACAGGCTTATGAGACTCGGGAGAGAATTATTATAAAATTTGACACTTAATTTTGTCCTGCTATTTTTATAAAATCAAGTTTCATTACCCTGGAGACATCTTCTAAAGCAGGGTCAGAAAGCCTCACAGACTTGATGTGGTACAAGAAGATAGATTATGATCCACTTTACTTACGGAAGTCTGTTAGGAAGTCTATTATCATTACCACCTAAGTTTGCTAAGGTAGCATGATGTGCTTCTGTATCTCAAAATCTAATCATGGTCCAGTATAAAATTTCTGGTTTATATCTCAGCTTAAGTACCAGGATGTCTTGTAAATATAGTAGTCTCCCATCTCTAAGGTCTTCATAGAATGAGCTGTTCCTTAAGTGTTCAGTCCTGTATCACTGAAGCCAAAAAGAATGTGTATGATTATCGTTTCTTGCTTTCTTTTCTGACCTTAGCCTTGATTTTTCACAAAGCAACTGTCAGCCATCTGGCAGTTAAACTCTTCAGAGTCACATAACTGACTCAGAGAATTTCACATTGTGCTATCAAGATCCCAGAGATAGTAACATAAAACTTAAGGAATACTGATTGTCCATACCTGAAGTGCCAGTACAAGCACCTAAGACGCTACAGTTATGAATGAGTTGCAGACATGTTACAGAGATATAAAACTACTTGCAATAATGGATGAATGAATCAAAAGCCCTTAAGGATGATACATTTTATCACGAAGATAAGAATTCAATATTTATGCATAAACAAAATAGCAGATGGCTGAAAACAATCAGAATGCTTCAAGATGCTCCCACATATTCAGACTTTGTGAAGCCCAGGCTACTTCATCCTGCCAGCTACTAAAAAAACTGATCAGTTTATTTTATATTCACTTAGGTAAGACCATTAGTAATTTTTGTTGTGTTGTATTCCATATAACACTAATTTGCATTTTTATATACAGCTGTCCATCCAACATGACATTACTTCAGTAAGTCAGGCAAATAGGAGTATTTCAAGATGAAGAATCTTCTTTCTTTTGTACTAGCTGCTGAGCTTCAAATCTGAGTTCCAGATAACTGCTAAGAGCAGGTCCTTTAATTAAATCATCTCAGACAGATCTCACTGGGGCATTAAGAATAAATCCAACAGATCTAGGGGTTGCTTCTAAGGGGAAAAAACCAAATATATGGGAACTGTCATAATTGTGAGTCCATCCAGCCCACCAGCCTAACTCTAACTGGAACCACTAGCAGATAAGGCAAGAATTTAAAAAAAGAGGGAGATATATATGCAGTGATCCTTCCCACAGTATATTCTGAGACTAGTACAATGAGCATTTCAGGGACATTCTGAGTTAGATATTACATCCAGATCATAAAACTTAATAGCAATCTGTGGAATTCTGCTCTATACAAGCATTTAAATAGTTTTTGAAGACTAATGCTGTCTTTGCCGAAATGTCTTGTGGCAATGAGTGCCTCGATATATTCACATGTTATGTCAGCTGCCTGTCCGTCTGTAATTTCATGCAATACTTCCTTGTCCTTGTGAAAAGTTGTGCATAATTTTTCTCTATTCACCTGTTGGTATTATTCATCCGATCCCATGATCTCGTAGGTAGGACAAAGACGACTTAGAGTAAGCGTTCCAATTCCCAACTTTTAGCTCCACTGAGTAATTTAACACTACACTTCAGAATACAGCCTAAGGGCCTAATTAGGTTTGCATGTGCTAGCAACTTCTCACCGGCTACTGATTTTGAGGCCTAATTAGGTCTTAAATCTAATTTTAGATAATCAAGTTTGAAATCTTTGTTGCTATCTCCAGATCGGACTCAATTTGAGGTAACTAAAATACAGGACATTTTTGCAAAGTATTGTTCATTTTGCCTGTTGCCTGATTTCCTTATTTGTATAATAAGAAAAAAATGATACAAACATTTATGTTATACAAAACTTACATGAAATATTTATTGTATGTTAACCATTCAGATATCTTATATTTTATGCAACTGAATGAATTGAAAAGAACTTTTCAGCAAGATCTTTATACCCCCTATTTTAAAGTTCCATGAATATTTCTCTAGATATGCTTTTTTCATCATTAAGTATACAGGCACATAATTTAGGCTCTTTCATAGACATTTTGATACATTTAAACACATAATATTGTTGAAAAATGATGTTTTCTTGAATGCTGCTGATACTAAAAGTTCATATATAAACAAACCTTGAATTACACCACTTTCGTATCCTGTTCCTACTTCACACTGTGTAACATAATGGGCAAAGATGAGAAGAATTTTTTTTTAAACTATGGTACCTGCATGATTTATTAAACATCATTCATTTTCTTTGAGGTGAGCTAGGAAGGGTCAACTTTGAAAGCTGCAGAGGAGAGAATTACACTTATACCCGTGGCAGCCAAGGACACATACTTGGAACATGCACACAGCTGATACAAAACTAACCTGGAGCTGGATTCTAGTTAGGGTTGGGTTATGCAGCTTTAGGAGTTAAAAAGCTGAATAGCGTTCAACTAGCTGATGAAAGAACTGTTTTGTAAGTTTTAGGAACAACTCATAGCATATCACAGGTTTCAAATCTGTAACTATTTAAAGAATAGTGAGGTACACACTAATTTTATTCCTATACTATGCAATATTGTTAAGCAAAGTCATTAGCAGAAGAGCCCTACCCAAATCCTTGTCTATTAATATGTTTAATAACTCAGTGTAGATGTGCTATGTTGATGACAGTGGCATTTATGGCTTTTATGATAGAATTAATGATGTCTAAAGTTTTACTTGCATTTTTTTATTTATAAAATTTTAAAATTTATAAATTCTTTAATTTTTTAAGTGTAATTTTGGAATTAAAGCTAGCTACATCTTCAGCTACTTTATTACGGGGCCAACTCATCATTAGAAAGAGTATAAACATATACTAGGGTTTTGCTGAAGAATCCCATGCTTAGTGTGAAAAAGAATACTAAATTATTTCTCAGTTTCCTCAGAAACCCATATTTCTAAGTTGTACATAGGTATCTGGTAAATCACAGTCATAACTGAAGGATGAAAATTTTTCAAAGGTCTTCTGTTGAACTAAATGCTTACACGCGTTTAATCTCAAATGTTTCCATTTATATGAAATGCTGGTCAAACACTTTTTAACAAACATTCTTTAGAGCAAAATGTACTTCTTGTTCAATAAATGGTATTGTCCCAGAATCAAACATGCAGTAAGTGTGGTGCTAAACGAACAAGGAGTTCTGTGAACTTGAAATCTAATTCAAATGTCTTTTACTTTATGTTGACTTAACCATCTCCCCAACTGAATTTCTAAAGCACTGCTTTATGCTTGTACTTTTTTCCCCAAATATTCAATATCTTACAACATTAAGGAAGAATTTCTAAATCATTAAAATGAAGTGGAAGGCCATCAATTACAAGTTTTTTTACGGCATTGCTCTTAAAAAGTTTAATAATACTTCATGCAACTATAGTGAACATATAGTTGTTTCTACATGATAGTAATTTAAAAATGTCAACTAATTTGCATATCTGAAAAAGAAAAATAGACCGCAAGACCAAAGACAACATAATTCAATGAACTGTTTAAAAAATAAATGCTAAAAATCCATGTTTGTCCTGTTAAAACCATATTCAATTGTTGAACTGACAAAATAATAAAACCAAATACTGTCTCATATGCTTACTGCTTCTCTCATTTGTAGTTACATGGACTGTCTTTCTACTTCCTATCATGTAGTGATGCCATGAAAAAAGAAAACTCCTGATAATTAAGAAAAATAATATTCATTGTGTGCTCTTGCAGCTGAGGAAAAAAGGGAAAATCTTTACTTTTGATCAGCAATGTTCTCCACACCTCTGGCAAATTTCCTATCAACACACTGAGATAAGAACTTCTGATTTCTAACCAGCTCTTCACACAGAAATCCCACCAGCTTCTAAGGGATCGGTACGTACAAAGTTTGCTAAATTTAGTTTTATTTCCTACTCATTTCCTTTAACATCTACCCCAACTATCTCTGGACGAAAGACACCCACCTAAATATTTTCCAGTTTCTGGGGCTGGTTTTGCCCTTGAACAGTAATAGGAAGGGGAAGACCTGAGCATGCCACATTGCTTCAGGATATCAAACTCACGCGCTACATAACTTAAGAAGATAGAGTTTTTAAGCAGTCAAAAGTGATACCTTTAGCTCAGGCATGTTTATTATAAGCTGCATAGGTAGTTTAACATCTGGGTCCTTTGTATAGTCCATGGGCACAACGTTTGGTGCCATTTCATGGTATCGGCCATGCAACCTGTAAACAAGCAGAAAAAAACAGCCAATAACCAATTTTAAATAACCAATTCCATTCATACAATAATCAGACACAAATTTGTCTTGCAGCTCTAATTATTATTTTTAGTGCACAAGTCTGAGCCCACCAAATTCCCATCTTTTTGAAAAGAAAAAAAAAAAAAAAAAAGAGGGCTTTGATGTAGTATCCAGCATAACTGCTACTAACACCCATGAGTAACTTGAGGTGTTTCACGCTAGCTGTATATAACATTTAAGCACTGTATAGTACACAGAAGTAGGCCTGAACCAATGTACTAACACTGTGAGTATTATCCAGGGATCACATCTCAGTGCAGAGTATTGGTGGATCTGCACTATGCAAGAAGAAGTTGTTTAACAGCTCAAAGAATTTAAAAGCCAAACAATATGCAACTATGATCCTATAGACAACAGTATCCTTGGGAGGCCTTACTTCTGAATTAAAAAAGCCCTTTTCCTATCTGTGCCTCACTAACATAGCAGATTTAGTCTTACAATTCTAGCACTGGCTGACACCAGCCCACAGACTATTTCCACTTCATTCCATTTCACGTAGTTTTGTTTCATTCTTGGCTCAGCTTACTCATCAAACCAGTATATTTTAAAGGCAATAAACAAGTGTTTTTCCTGAGAGATGCAAGTCAAACATTCATAAACCTAGTTTCACTCTCTAAAGCTTGCTTATCACGCTAACAGTATTATGTTACAGTTTTGGTAAGGGAGCTGGGAAAGGAAGAGTCAAAGGCCATTAAACACATCAATGTTTCTAAAGGCTTAGAAGCTGAATACCAGTAAATTATAAAAACTGTCTCAGTCTCACGTACAACCTGGGCAAAGACTGCACAAATGTTTCTAAGACATTACTTCCAACTGTTAACTGAATTAACTTAACAAGTGTTAATCCCACCCTTTATTTGCTGTCTCCAAATATTCCAGTGAATGAGTTCAAAAGCATAGCCCAAAAGCCAAGAGAAAACAGCCATGTGTAAAGAAAACATCAAATTAAGCGGGATGCAAATTTTAAAACTATCTTAGCACATTTATTCTCACTGGGATGCTCACTCAAACTAGGAATAGAAACATTTGAAGTAAAATGGCTATCCAATTCAAACTCACCAATGGATCTCAAATTTTGAGCTCTCAAACAAACTACAGACAGAAATTGCCTGGTAAGTAAAATATTACCTTTCTAGAAGCAATTCATATATTAGAGACATTAATTCTACTGATTTTCTGATTTTATGGATTCTAGTGATATCTTATTCTAGTGGACAAGTATCTAGAATCCAGGATTCTGTCAAATAACAGCACAAAAAGGTTGGAGAGAGAACACATGTATCCTAGTGCTCAAAGATTAGTCAGAGATCAATATATTTAGCATGAATGTATGACTTGCCAGTCCTTTATGAAATACCACATGTGTAAAAAGAATAGGAAGGAAGAGTAGGTAGCTGCTGTTCACAGAAAACTTAGAAAATGTCATGTACTATAAAACGTAATTTTTATCACATGTGAAAATTGCCTTACACCTAATTCATAAACTGCATAGGGCAGGAAGTCGTCATTTTGCCATGCCTTATGTACTAACACAGAGTATTCTGGTCTCTCATTAGGTCACATGTACTACTTATATATATTAAAAAGCCATATTTATTATTTTGTGACTTATTTTCATTTTAACAAAAAAATCCTGCCTGCTCACTAGGTGTACTAACAATTACAAATAGACATGCTTTAAACAGCAGAACATAAACAAACCATTAATACAGGAAGTAATGCCTCACCAACCCCTTCAACTTTCCAGCTTTAGCTTCAGCAACCCCTCAGTCAGCCCCATAAGAAACTGAGCTATTTCAGATTTATGTGGGTAATGAATTTCAAGGAGAGAATAATCTACAGGCATCTCTCTTCTCAGCACCTCTTCGGTCATGACTATGATGTGTCATGAAGAACATAGAAAGGGAACATAGAAACATGTTTTGTCTGGCTCTTAGGAAACTAATGTCTTTACAGTGTGCAGCAATATATTGTGCCATACAGGAAATTAAATATCCACTGATCTAAGCATATTTCAGCTGCTTACCACAGCTTACCCTGACATTTCATAAATACTGTGTAATTCAAGATGCAATAGCCATTTCTTACTCCAGCAACTGATTCCTCTGTTGTAAAACAGCAGCTACAAAGATGCCCCTAAATACAACAGAAAAAACAGCTTAAAAGCACTTAAAGGAAAGCAAACCTTTCAAATCAAATATCCATCTAAAGATTTTTTTTTTTTAAGCTAGAATACTGAAATGGTGTTCTAGTCTTCACGAAAATAAAGCATTCATCATTGGAATGACTTGACCATTGTGGACAACACTTCAAAACACACTAGCTGGCAATGCCTGCTTATTTTAACTGCCAAGATTTTCTTCTCTACTTTAATATTAGACTTTTCTGCCTTTGCTCTGTCTCCTCCAACAGGACTATGAATACAGACACGGAGTTGGGCATCTTAAAGGAGTTCTCCACAATGTCTTTCAGAAGACATGGAAGGGATTGGAACAAAGTGATCTGTGTTTCGTAGTTTACTAAGTTTGTCATATTAATCTAAAATGCAAGGTATGGAATTTCTCTTAGTTTTCAATAAAAAAAGCTCTGAACAAACCTCTTGTTCATAAAAAAAATTAGCTGAGTCAATTTCTACTGGGAACAGACATGACAGAAAATGTTGTGGGAAAGTATCTGTTACTGAAATACAATCATATCACTAGAATAAACACCTGTTAATGGTAACAAAAGAAACAGCCACAACAGTGTGAATTTAAAGTTACTTTAGTACTGGGAATAACACAGTGCTACAATAGAGACTGAATACTAAGATGACAAATAAAAAGTACTTATTACAGGTACATAAAGAAGCACTTCGTTGTCACCACTGTGACTCACAGTGATCTGGTACTCAGTACTATTTTGTTAGAAATATTAAAGCTTCTTGTGATGCTCACCAAATTAAGTAAGAAATTTTGAAACGATATCTACAGAGCAAGCAATATTATTCTAACACAAGAAATACCCTTGTAAGGCACGTGACAGGTTGCAATGCTGTGTCCCAGATGCCATTTGCTGTGAAGCAACAATCTCATTTCAATGACGGAGGCTTAGAGGGAGAGAGATCAAAGAGAGGGCACAGCCACAGCTCTTACCAGCTGCTTCCTGACATTCCTTTTCTCAGGACAAAGGTTTAGTCTCTTTATAACATGCAGTATCAATGCAAATTAAACCCATCATTTCTTGCTGACAGAATTCACCATCTTGTCCACAGAAATTAACACAACCTATTTATACTGAAATTAATCCAAACTCTCCAGTAGCCAAAAGAAGGATCTGATTTTTCAACTGGAAGATATTGTGTTAATTGCAAGGCACTTAGCAGAGCAGTTAGGTTTTGTATTAGGTCTTAGAACTGCCTTTCTTGTCCCACAGATATCAACTAATTTGTGCCTTCTGTAAGTATAAGCCCAAAAAAAGCACTCCTACTTTACTGTGGACAGGGCACCTACATTAACTGTAAAGAATATAGTGTGTCCACCTGATGGCACCGTAGTAAGTACAACTACTCAACACTGATGCATTCTCTCTTACTGTGCTTTTACTACTACTTCAGACATAAGAGTTTTTGCAGTTCCTTCAAGAAAAATGATACTACCCTAGCACACTTACACCTCCATGCAATATAAATACACTAATTTCAGAAAACACCTCTAAGAAAACATTCAAAGCATCCCTCTGAAGTGAGTAGGTTTTAGCTAAAAACATTGCCAAAGGACACAGAATAAAAACACATTCCTTTGGTGTGCTGTCACAGATTACAATAAAACGAATTCCTCTTTCCTTTCTACAATGAGTTACAGCCAGAAACATTGTTGAACACCACAGCTGTTGACAGAACTCACTTAATTTTTAGATTCAGAAAGGGAAATGCATGCTCAGGGACAGGAGGTGGGGAAAAACAACCAAAGCAAGAAAACAACTCCCCCTGCCAAATATTCTTTACTGTAACATATGTATGTCCCTACCTATACACATTAATACATGCAGTTTCAACACCTGTGTTTTATTCAGAAACACCCACAATGCAGACAATATTTATTTTTACAGAAATCTGTAAGATAATATGTTCCCAGTCTGTCCATTTAAAGTTAAGTCTTTCTTTTATCTCTGAAGATGAGCAGAAAGGAGTTGCCAGGCACTAGTAACCAGCCTTCCAGCAGTGCCTCAGGCTCAGCAGGACCCTGCAAGAATTAGCTGGAAGGCAGATGATGGACACAGAAACGTGCAAGTAATTAACAGCAGATTTGAGGGCAGCTCTGATATCCTGTTCTCCTCCCACTAACTCTTCCATTAATTCACCAAATTGCTCAAAGATCTGTAGGTATAAGAGCTTTCCACCTGAGTGGATTTCACACTAAAGCATCCAAATGAGTCTGTAGGAAGTGGCTGTGATCCAACTCCTGCAAACTAAATTACAGCAATAAAATAATCTTTCACATGCTTTTATCTGCAAGGATCCTACAATTCTATTTGTGATAGCCTTATTACATAGCATGATTAACCAATATCACAATGAAAAAGGCCAAAAGATTTCTCTAGCTTAGGTTCCAAAACCAACATACACTATGTTGCACAAGCTCCATTATCCTTTGTAATAAAACAAAAAAAAACCCCAACCAACCAACAACAGAAAATAGTAACACCTTTTCCCACTGTAAGTTCTTTATGCTAGAAAGATCTTCAGGGACACCACGCACTGTTTTATGACAAACTAAGCACTGGATTGCCAATCTCTCAAATGACCAGGTTTTGTAGAAAACAGGTAGAAAAGTAACAGAGCTGCCTCAGCCTCTTACAGGATTCTGAGAAAGCCACATATCACAGTGAAACACACTCCCTTTTGCATGAGTTTCAGCAACACTTCTGTTTACTTGAGTAACCTACATTGCACTGGGTATTTACTTTTTGGCAACGAAACTGGATGCATTTCTGATCAATTATTCTATAACACAATGTAAAGATCAGTAGACATAAGGGTTATTTACACCCATAATCCTCCTGCCTTTACGCAATACATCACTACATCAATTTGTCATATCACTGCCATACTTGGACCAAGTACTATGACCAATACTGTGAGTCGGACTCAGTAATCATCTCCCAAATGCTGCACCAGTTAGCACTGTACAGATTACTGACTGTTCTGACACGTCTCTCAATAACATTAATTACTAACTGTAAATAGAAAAGAAAAAAACGTCTACGGTAAAGGCTCTAGTATTTCTCCTGTTCTTATAGAAGTAGAAGGCACTTCAGATGACTTGAACACATCAGGAGCAGTTGTGACCTAGAGAGGAAAGGCTTTTTGTCCTTTTACTCAGCATGCCCCTCAAAACAAGAAGCATATCTGTAAATAACCTAAAGCTGCTTTAGCTATCTGCCCTAGTCACAGAAACACTTATGTCTTGTCAGGCGAGCAACCTAAGGTTTTGCAGTGCTGTCTGAACACATATAGATTTGGAAAGGCTGGCATTACCACGTACAGACCATTATGTATATTCAGAAGCCCAGGACCTGCAACCAGCCTCACTGTCTTTGCAGTAGTGACTACAGATCCTGAAGTGATATTTGCTTCAGAAAATTCTTCTGGATGCATGCAGAAGCATTTTCCCTCTCTTTGTTGCCAGGATGCCTTATTTACTCTGCATGGAAGAAGGAGAGGAAAAGCTGGCAGTGATGCAGTAGGTACAGTATCTACTATTCCATACTGCTCGCTTCTGTAATTCTACTGCTCGCTTCTGTGATTCTAAACAATGAAGACTTGTTGCTTATAAGTTAGGTAACTAGCAAGTGTTGTGTTTGCAAGTGTGCAGAATTGTAACTAGTATAAACCTAGTGTATCCTGGAAGCATTGTTAGACTCTAGTGAAGAGTAACCTTGGAAAAGAGAACCATAAACAAACGTGGTCCAGACGTGGCTTGGAGACAAACCTCGACCTTATAAGGAAAGAAAAGAAAAAGTTCATGAAGAGGTCACTACCCTGCCGACAACCAGAGACCACCCGAGACCCTCAAGAAGACCCTAAAGGTTTGTCTAGGATGTGTCTAGGATGATGTAATATTATAATTAGTTCCCAGAAATTTAATGAATATGTAAAAGAGAAATTTAAAATATGTATGAAGAGTATGGATATAAACAGAAATGTAATTAGACCAGGTGTGCTTGATTTGTGGCAAGTCCACCAAGCACCCAGGCCTGAATAAAACAGTATCTCTCCTGAGCATGTGGAATTGGTTACTTGCACGCCAGGCACGAATCCGCTTTTCGGACAACAGCAGTGTTTACTAGTGTCTTCCTTCCCACAGATGAGAGTGTGCAAGGGAATGTAGTGGCAAATTTAATGACGAATTTAATTTATTGATGATGCCCTGTCCCCACAGATTTTGGTATATGTTTAAGCTAAGTGTACTATATCCAAGGATTAAGGCTGTGATTCTGTATCAGTTTAATCAGTCTAAACCCAAACTGCTGATCTGCCCTTCCAGAAATTTCAAGCCCACTCACTTCCCTTGCATAAGTGCTAACACTTAAGAAACTGCAGTGAGGTTCAGGGAACTGATGTGTTTGAAAATACAAAAGTTTTCACAGTCAGCTCCTTGAGGTAACTGATGCAGTTGCAACAGCAGCACTGCCTGTGCAGGTAAACGGGGGTATACTTTTTCTACTGAATTAATCAATTAAATAAGGGCAGAATAAGACTTACCCCTCTAGGCAGCAGAAGTTTTTAAATCAACTCAGCTCAGCTGCCCATTAACCAGTGAAAACCAAAAAAGCTGTGTTCAGAAAAAACACACACACACCATAGTATTGCCTCCACAGCCTACTTTTTGTTTATGCTAACTTTCATTCTTCCACTTGGGAGTATTTTACATGGTAAAAAACGTGGGTCAGATTCTGCCCCCACTTGTCAAGGGAGTCAGCAAGGGTGACACTTTGTGGGTATTTGCTGGACACTGCTTGACCGGAATGTCTCCAAACTCATAACGAGCCTCCAGCTATAACGGTGTAGACCTGAAAAAAGAGATTTCCAAGCTTACACCCTGCAGCGATTGTTTTAATTTGCTATTAAGCTTTGAGAGAAAGTCAGATTGTACCCAAGGTCACCAGTGGGTGTGTTAAAACACAGAGCAGCTCTTCCTTGGCTTGATATACATGAATCACCACCCTTAAATGTAGTGACAACACATCACAGCTGGCTGGACTGCCTTTGTAATAAGAACTCTGCACTAAAAGAGCACTGAAAACAAGAGATAAAAGCTTGTAATGGCTCATTGATTAGAAATAAGTAGAGGCTTTAAAGTGGCCTTTACAACCTAGTAAACATCTCACCAACTCTGGTCCTGCCTTCATAGCACCAGTCACTTGATTTATGTTGTGAAGGAAAAACATTTTTATTCAGCAATATATATCCTATTTATTCCTAAATAACAGGAATGCATTCAAAGACTTTACCATTACAATCAAGACCATCTCAAAGAGTAAATTCTAGATTGCTCTGCATATTCACAGAAAACAAATAGCGAAATGGCTTTACGGGAACAATGAAGCAAAGCAGTGAGTGCTGATGGACAGTCCCACAAGGAGTTCATAGGAGTTGTGGCATGACCTGTCCGGAGACTGACTATACAGAATGGAATAAACTATGACAGCAGCACGTCCAGAGAAGCACTCTGTTGCTGTGCAGTTGCACTTTCAGTTATTCACCACAATCAAAGCTATAGGCTTTTGTCCAGATGCCAGAGTTGAAAACAGCTGAAACAGTTGAACAGCTGCAGAAGGACTTCTTGTAATATGCAGAGAAGAATTCACCACTCCAGAGACCAGCAGGAGCACTGACAAGTCTACCCATCGCCCTGGAAATGGACAGATCTGAGCAATCAGCCCTTCTGAGCCTCTGGGGACATAGATGGCTGGAAGCAAAAGAAGCAACAGCATTCAAGATGGGATTGCACAGACTGCAGGAAAGAATGCATCATGCTGACGCAAAGGCAATGATGGGAACTGATTTACAACTGATGCTACAGAAGCTGTAGCTCCCTACCGATGCAAATTGAGGCATATGAAAATACACGTGTATTGAGAGGTGTATGAAAATACACGTGTATTGAGAGTATGCGTTGAGGTGCACATACTCTCTTGTCCTATAGTGCTATTATTGCAGATGGACAAATGTGTGATCTGAGAGCTGGGAACAGGTCCAGGCAGACCTGTATCCATAAGTCTGCCACACACAGAGAAAAAGTTGCCATAGCTCAAAGAGAAAGAGGTTCTCCAATCTGGGGATGAGAAACTGAGGAAGGTGGGGCCTTCAGGGCTGTCTGCAACTGATAAGGAAAGTACTTTCGGGTCTCAGATTTCTACCATACATTCACAAACTGCTTTTGCAATGACAGTTAAATGTTGCACATGGCAACTAAGGCATAAATCTCTGTGCTGCAGCAATTCCTCAGTGAATTATCGCCTCCAAGGACTGCAACAGTTTAGAACAGTCTCTTAGAGAAAGGGGTCTACTATATGAAGCTGAAACCAAAATGATAGCCTAGCAAAACAGGTGCAACCTGACTAAAATATAATAAAGGAAAGCTTTATGGTACAGGAGATGCAGGAATTGTCTAGAAGCTTTTTTTTTTTTCATTCCTAGAGGATACATAAACATTGTTAACAACAAGAATAGAAACATAATTAACAAGATCAATAGCAGTTTCAGGATATATGTTCTGCCTGTATGTAGTTTCTTGCACAAAATTCAGGAAGATTCCCAAGGGTATAGAGTTCCCCCAAAACTTATTCTCTTGGCAGACGCTTTTTTCCCCCCAAAGCTGACAATATGGGAATTTGCCCTTTCTGCATACAAACTCCAAACTTTTTGAAAGAAGGGATGTGTTTGAAAAACAGAAGCTGTGTTCTAACCCTTCCCTCCATCTGCATAGCAACTTGCTCCACAGGGAGATGAATCTCAAGCAGTTTGCTGCATTTGCTCCCTTATAAGGAAGGCTTTCCAGACACTTGGAGGAAACCACTGCTTACCTCCCCAACTTAACTCTCAGGCAGGTTTCAGATTTAAAATCCAGCATATAGCTGGATTGGCTAGAAGGGCTCCTCGGCACCTCACCTTTCACCCGTCAAAAACATGCCAAGAAACAGGCAGAGAAGGCAACAGAATTACTGATTTTCTTCTACAAAATGGTTCAAAGGTTTGTGGACCGACCAGATGGTGCCCAGCTTGGTGATTTAGTGCCATATTCCCCCAGCAGTTGTCTAGCTAGGTTAAGTCAGTCTCAAGCTACACAACTTTAATTTACAGATTTTGTGCTTTTTGGCTAGGACAGACATCCAAGAATACCTGTGTTTGAATGCTTGGGTATTTGCCAAATTGTACTAGTCTACAGGGAGAAATAGAAACAGATGGGCTGGCTAGCAGATAAGCATTATTACTGGAGTAAAAGCTTGTCTGCTAGAAAATCAGACAAAACTGAGTCAGAGAAATACTGCCTTATAAGAGATAACTCAACCATTTGTTCCCATTTACAATCACAAGAGAGGCAAGTTATATAAACAGATTCATTGCTATGAATAAAGTGTTTTTCCAACCTTTGTTCATATGTGATTTTTTCCTCTTATTCTTGTTTCTCTCTACTGGACATTTTCCAGTACAACAAATCTTTTTTAAATGGTGATGCCCAACCTGGACAGTCTATTCCTAGTGAGGTCCCAACATTCCCAATGGGAATTCCCCCATTTTATATACAATGCTGAGATTATTGCATCCTAGAACTACATTTCCCTTTTTTGCAAGAGCATTGAAGGGTTTTGTGGGTTTTGTTGGTTTGTTAAAATTATGCTCACTTTGCTTAGATCAGCTAATCCCCTGCCCCATTTTTTTGCTACATTGCATTCTGCGCTTGCAAATTTTCCTCAGTTCTTTGTACTTGACTGTGTGAATTTCCTGTCGCTCATTTTGGTTCTAGTAATTTCTCTAATATATTGAGCACTGTTGAAGAAGCTAATCTTGATCTTCATAGTGTCTGCAACCCTCTTCACCTCAATGTTTCTTACCATTCTCACAAATTTTCTAAGTATGTTCAATGGTACCTTAGCCAAGAGGTTAGCGCACTTACACAGGTAGAAAAGGACTAATACATACAGGAATATATAAAAGGCTTTATCAAAATAAAGATACATTTCTCTTCTCTTATCCACAAGGGCAGCCACTCAGAGGAAGAGATTTGCTTTTAACAAATCCACAGTGGCTGCCTCTAAGCACGTATTATGTTCTGGGCACTTACAAACTGATTGTCTACCAGTGTGTTCTGGCATCTTTCCATACAGCAAAGCTGTGTCCCACAGTTATACACACTGGTCTAATTTCCACATTCTCCTTAAGAAAAGTGGGGCATGTTTTCAAAGCTCTAACACATACCTACCAACGAAATCACTAACAACTGTAATAATTTGTCAGCTGTCCTGTAAGTATTTTAGATAATGTTTTGAGTCAATAATAACATAAATATGTCTACATTACCCAACATTCTTTAACACGTTCTTGACCCAGGCCCATGAGTAAATCCTCTCAGTTGTGTTAAGCGCTTCTCAAAATTAACCATCTTTATTAAAGACTTAAGAGTGTATTTAGGTTTTCTGGTGATAACCAGATATCAAACACTGATAATGACCTACGGTTTCTATTTTTCTCTTTCACCAGGCATGCTTGCCACTGCTGCAGTCTAACTTACTTTCTTTTTTTCCTAGATCCATTTTCATTATTCTGTGTTCATTTCTTCTTCACCTTAAATTCATGATTTCTACTATTTCCTGATAATTTGCAAATTTAGACTCAGATGATCAATCAAGAGAATGTGTCCTCAACCACTTTGACCACAGCCTGCGTTTACGTTGGCTTAAGTTGATGCTGGTACCGAAGTCTTACACACTAAAGTTAGACTAAGCCAATCTAACACCTTACTGGTACTGAAATGCTAAGTCTTGCTCTCCTCTCCTTTCCTCATTTTCAGTTGCATTTGCTCGCTCTGGATCTTGTGCCAGCTTTAGCACTCATTTGATCCCTCAGAGAGCTGATTCAGCTCATTAAACCAGCAGAAAATAGATTTTTTTGTTGTGTGGGCTTTTTGATGGGCTACTTTTTCTGTAGGGACAGATAAAAACACTTAGCCCGTTTCACCTAATTGCAATCTCATGCTGGTTTACATCAGTTTAAATCGATCTAAATTGGAGCTGCCATATTCATCCCTTCATCCCCACCTCCACAACTGTGCCCCTTCCCTTGTGTTCTCACTAACACTCATGCCACTAACACTGGTGAGCCAGCCAGGGTGGCTGACTTCAGCCAAAAAACTATTCCCTTTTTTTTTTTGGTAAGGTTACTCCTTGCTGGATTGTCTCATTGAACTTTGCAGCTGCACAAGAAATTCAGTTCAGCCTAAACAGAACTGGACCTGCACTTCCTTCATATCACATCTGAGAACATTTTGCAGTGCATAAAGAAATGCACAATAGTACTTACTTCCCTCTTAACTGAGGTGGGGACATGCTAAATCAGTAAGTGCTAATTAATGAGGGGGTCATAACCCATTTTACTCCCACTCAAGTAAAACTTCACCTCAGACATGCAGAAATACCTCTTGATTCTACGCTACTCATTAGACAGCAATTTGTATTCAATAGTTTACATACAGTAAATAAAAGCTATTGATTGTATTACTATCTGCCATATCATAAACTGAGTATGGATAGAGGTTCCCAATAAGCAGAAACATCACACTGTGAGGATAAGGCAGAAGATGAAATACAATGATTCCAAGTGACTATTCCTTCTCTCATGATTTTAGGCCTTTACAGAACTACTCCCATGATTTTATTCTTCTAAGCATTTTACAACCAGACATTAATATTCAGCTTTGTATAGTGTACTTTTCAAACAGAGCATCTGTTTTTCACCTCCATCAACCTACTCTCTTACCCAAGAATATCTATTTTTCACAACCATATTCTAAGGTTGCACTGTTTCTCATAAATATTTTAGGTTTTGCTCTTTTTGATACAGATAGGGTGCAAAGTCATGCAGGCAATGGCTCCCTTATCTCCCATACACAGCCCATAAGCAGACAAGTTTTCTTTAGCCTAACATAAATAATGTAATTGTGTCTAAATGCATGTTTGTTCTCTTCTCAGGAAATAGACTGTTTCCTTACAACTTCAGTTATGAAATACAAAACGTATTATTAGGCTTTCACAGTACTCAAGCTGAGGTCCATTACATGTTTTTTATTGGAAGAAGCTACACTTCTATTTCACAATAAATTATAACAACTTTGGGTGTTATCATTGGCATCACTCATGCCCTTTATGTTACTGAAGGGAGAAAAGCAAACCGAGACAAAATTCTTTATTTACATTTCTATGCTTTTTAGAGAAACAGCACTTACTAAAAAAAAAATTAAAAAAAAAAATCTATCAGGGTTTTTTTAACTTAAATACTATTTGCCACATTCAACACTTCACTGTTTTTTAATTGTTCTATTTAAATGACCAGGTCTACCAGGTGACAATAACACCTCTCAGAGATACCATAAGCCTAAAAAAAAAATTCAGAACAGCTTTTTCTCTACTGTAAAATGCAAAAGCTACAACTAAGTTCACTTTTAACACGCTGCATGTAAAAATAGTTCAAATTATCCTTGCCAGGCAGAGCTTGCCATCTAAACAGACAAGACAGAAGAAGTATTATCTTCATACCTAAAAGGCACAAAAATATTAAGTGTAGGTAACACAGACAAATTACAGTGGCAATTTGTCAAAGGTGTTCTGTTGCTTACATAGACTAGTGACAGAGTAAGAAAGCAAACAGGAGCTTCCAATTTCCCAGTCCCTATCCCACCCATAGTCCCCATGTCAAACTTTTAGATAGAAAAGCATCCACTTGTTCTTGAATAGCAGGAGAATCTTTTCCACAATTCAATGCTGCTTCTTTTATCATCAAGTCCTATGAATTACAGTGACCTTCTCTACTCTGTGTCACACTTGCCATGCAAGGGAAAAAAAGATTACAAATCATCCGTCTGCAAATGTAGTTTCAAATTACACAGTTTTGAAAGAGATTCATGTAGCGTTCTGTCTAGCACTGTGGAATTTGTAGTACTGTGCAATCTGCCTAAATCAAAGGGGAAATAAAGATCCATTTCTACTCAGATATTCCTTTATGCTGCCAATAGTCCTGCAGGACAATGGAGTGCTCTTACTGAAATAAATTGTGGCCTGTTTTTACCATTACCAAAGGTCCTGTGTGCAATACAGTCTCAGGTTTTGGATATGGCATACACCAAAAATCAACCCCAGAATACTGTTATATAAAAAATATTTGCAAATCCAGATCACTTATTGTTGTCATTTTTAGAATGTTCTGAAACCTTGTCTTCAGTGCCCTGGTATCAAACTTCAACATAAGGTTTATCTCAATCTCACATGTCAAGAAAAACTGAAGAATGCATGTGAAAGTTTTATGACATTTCCATACAGGAATCTCTTCATTTCAGCCAGTTTTTATCTGCTTGTCAAAGCCGCACATCACAAACTCGTTCTCTACATACAAGTATTTTTTTATCCACTGCAACCCAGAAAAAGAGAAGAGAACTTGCTGACTCTTTATTTCATAGCCAGATTTTGCAATACTGTAAATTCCTGTTTGCCTACCATATAATGGCATTTTCTGGTTTCATTACTTTAGAATATCTTTTCTTGAAATCTGCAATGTATTTTTCAAAGCACACTTTCTGTATTTTCTGCTATTCAATTTTTTAATTGCACACGATGGTTCAAATTTACAGTTTGGAAATGTTGTTTTCCAGATTAAAAAAAAGTTTACCTATTCAGATTCAGCAGTTTCCTAATTACAACTTCCATGGAGATTTTTATTCCTTATTTCCTTTCTTTCATCAGCATTTTACAGTTCTAAGTCCATTCTTCCCCCACCAATGCTACAGTCTTGCTATAAAATTGGTCACATTTTATGTCGTATTCTTTAAATTGGGCCTGTACTGCACAAGTTTTAGGCTTCCTATTTGTCCGTAAATTTTTCTCTAAATGTATTTTAGGTGTACAAGTACCAAAATCAGTCACTTTTCTTCTTGCAGTAGAAATCAATGATTCTTTCAAGCTAATTCCAATATTTCCTTAGAGATTATCCCAAAGGAGAAAAAGAAATTACTCCTAAGAGCAAGATGATATAGTATCACAGTTTACAAATCACTTCCCCTGGAAGGGTCCAAATTCACCGATTAGATCAGGTATTCAAGTTAAGGTTCTCTCTGTTGCTTTATGTAAAATGTAAAATCCTTAATTCGTAATTATTTCCCTCAGAGGAACACAGTACAAACACAAGTAATTCACTGCTTATAAAGCTTTTAACAGTTTTGAGTTTAAAGGGGATTTTAGAAATATAAAGCAATTTTTTCAGTTTATCCAATCCAAACAAACTTATTTCAGAAGTTATGTATCAAGGTAGCCCTGTGAAATGGAAGAACAGTATTCGCTGATTTTTAAGAGACTTAGAAGGTGGCTAAAGGTCTGTTCTATGCAGGAAATTACACTAAAGCTTAGGGATTTTTTTTTCTGGCTATATAATGCATGTATCTGAGATTTGGGGGCTACACAGGGACATCTTTTATTCCTTATTCAACTGCTGGAACTAACGACAGTACAGGAATATCACCGAATCACTTCTGATGTCTAAACCACAAAGTCTCTGTTATTTGGACTCACAGCTGCTTTTCTGAATGAATTGCGATGACAAATTCTGTTATTGCCAAAGTCAGTGTTCTCAAGCAGAACCAACAACGTTGCAGCCCTGACAGAACATACAATGACCATTCATTTTTATTTAAGCTGCACGACTTTTTGTAGGGTACCACAAACAGAGAATGACACCTCTTTATAGCTAACAATTATGCGTCATTCCTAGAGGTTGGCAGGTGAGGAATGCTTTGCTAAAGAAGTTACATCCATGCTATGGTAATTCACTTTTGTGAAGCCTTGACTCGCTTTGATGACACCAGTTTCTATGTTGGAGCCAGCCTGCATTAAGCTTAGCTTATCTTTGGGCCAGCTATCACCCACCCACTGCACACATATTCTGACTCATTCACACCATCATGCATCATGAAAATGTACTCCAACAATGTGACTAAATTTTAAACCATAACAATTATATAAGAGGGACCTGGACCAAATTAAATCCTGGCTTAGGTGGTGGTATTGCAATGTTCTTGCTGCACAGTGGTCTCAGAGATGTTGTGCACTGCTGAGGTCTGAGTGCATCATTTCTCTGTGAGTAATGAGAACAAGGTATGCAATAAGTTAGCTGAAATACCACCCCTATTTTTCCAGCAAAAAATAAAGCACCCCACTCAAAGCCATGCCATTAGTTTTTGCCTTGACAGAGTCACTGAACATCAGTCTTAGTGAGGTTTACAGCAACAGAGCAAAGGCAAAGAACATTTCTCTAAGAGACTATGTCTATTTTTGATCTCAAAGCAGTTCCCAGTGTTTATGAAAACATAAGAAAAGCTTCTTATGTCTGAGAAGCTATTCAAATTTGAGAATCCTGAAGCATTATGAGCTCCTAGGTCTAGATACATACCACACATTTATTCTCACTCCCTAATGGGGCAAAAATCCTCAGGAAAAACAGATGTATTGACAGGACAGGGTTTATGTCATACTTTTACAGATCGTTAATCTGAATGGTTACAAGACCAAGAATCCATGGCAGGATCCAGGTCAAGAAGTCAGCGTATACCTAGGCAGAAATTAATTCAGTTTGGCTCAATCTATTACTACCGCAAAAAATCAAGTCCCTTCTATTGCAAACAGTGATCCCTTTCCGTAGGGAAAAACATCCTCAGCGCTCTGCAGTTTAAGTTCCACCAGTTTTCCCCACACTTAAGTCCATACCAAAACCTGTACTGACTGAAGGATGTGTCCTCATTGGTATAATTGAGCAGAAAAGCAGCAAACTCCTTTCATAAAAAGGACTCTCAACTGTTCAATGGCTTATCCCTAGAAAAGTGTATGGTATTGACATTAAGCTAATCACTATCTGTCTCCTTATACACATTTACATATTATAAGCTTATCTTGAGTCCAATCCTACACTCATTCATTCATGCAAAATTACTGGCTTTACTTGGTTTCCTCACAAGTCAGAAGAAAGACTTAGTCCCTTCCATACAAATCATGAAGGAAAAATTTAATACAATTTACTTACCGAAGGATTTCTTTCCGAGTGAAGAACGTGCAATCCTGTTAAAAAACAGATGTGTTATTGTACTACAGAAATATTGAAAACAGCTGCAAAGAATTATTTTTCAACCTTTTGGAAGGAAACTCAGATCTGGCAGAAAAACATTAAAGATGCCATTTGTGTACCATCTGCTTTTGACTCAGAAAGCAATATACGCTATAGAATAACTGAAATATCATAAGGACAGGGCTAACAGTAAAAAAAAAAAAAATATTGTTAATGTGAAATTTCAGGAGAAAAAAACCCAGCTTGCTGAAATACTTCTCCACTGTGGCATGACCAGAGCAGAAACAAAATTAAATCAAAAAAGTAAGGTATAGGCCAAAAACATTCAATAAATGGATTTAGAAAGCTGTAAATAACAAACAGATGAAGAAAACTATCTTCTAACTTGGAGTATTCCTCTATTAGAGACAACTGATTTAATAATAAGAGTCATGTACTTATTTATTCATTATTCACTCTTTTTGCTAACAATTACTTTGCATTGTGGTCACTTCGGCAAAGCCTGCAAACTCCTGCATGTTAGGAACATGGATAAAAGGACAGTCCCTGCTCCAAACAGCAGGCAAACTATTCAGCTTTCCCTGTGGTATCACAGAATTTGAAATAACTTACTAGAATGTAAAGTAGAGCTGGCTGAACATGGAAGAAGAGCTTACAAGCATTCGCTTGCATTCTGAATGGCTCTGTGGTGGGACTGCATTTACACTGGTTTAATTCACTCTTCATGAACATCTGTGTTTTGCTAGAAGAATTCACACACTTCACAAAAGAACCATAATATGAGCAGTGAAATAGTTTGCATTTCATGTATTTCTACATCAGTCACAAAACAAGTTATATTTTCAGGTGCTGTGAGGAACCATAATAATCAGTCCCATCCCATTAACAGAAATATCCCCTAATCCCCACTATATTATCTAGTATGCAGGGCAAATTCTGCCCTGCATCCAAAACTAGGAACACTGGTGGCAATGAAATATTGGATGATCCGTTTAGAACACTGTTCAGGTCATAAATTCAGAGAATATGCATCTTCTTATGTTACAGCTAGTGACTGATGAGGGTGTATATATAAGGAACAACCAAACCACAAAATTCTTCCTGATTATCCGCCTCTCTCACAGGCCCATGTGATGTGGCAAGGTATTTGCCTAAGAATTCAACTCTTAGTGGTATTCCTCCTTTAATGTAAACATATTTAAAATATATCATATTTTTAAATATGATAACAACATCAGACTTGGTAAGTCATACTTAAGAGTACATACAACTAGTATGACTCCCCCAGTCCTGCTCTTCAGTCAACTAGTGAAAAAGCATTTCCTTCCTAAGCTGAGACTTATTCTGGCTAAATGCCTGCTTCTTCCAAGGAGGGGAAAAGCAAATGATCACAGCTAACTGAAGCAGTCAAACAGCTTGTCCAGGTATCCAGGTATGCTATCAGTCCTGCATGGTATCAATTATTGAGTTTGCTTGCTCTCCTCCATATAAAGTGGCAGGAGAAGCAGCTCTTCCTTTAGTGTATTGTGTGGCAGAATAGTGTTACAAGGCACAATAGGAAGCACCTTGTGAGCTGCTGACACTGATGTCACATTGTCTGGAACTGCACAAAGTGAAATAGGAGCCAGCTGGTTAAGTCTTCATTAATTCCAGCACATTCAACACTTATGGTCAAACTGTCACTTAAGGATGCTTCATTTACTAACGAAAGGCAGGTGCAATCTCACAAATAACTGTAACCCTCAGCAGCAATCATCCTGTAATTATATAGGCTTGAGAAAACAACAGACACTGTTACTTAACTAGAAAGCTGTCAGGGGATTGATATGCAAATGGAGATAAAGATGAAAAAGAAAAGTTACCCTTTACCTTCCAGAAATCATGCAAAAACACCATTGGAAGACACATTAAGAGGTCAGATCATAAACCTTTTTCGCTGAAGGGCCACCTACTTTTTTTTTTTTTTAATCTGAGCCACCTCACATCTTTGACAACAAACACTATTGTCTGCCTTTTTTTTTGTTTTTAATCAAACAAAATTTTTACTAATATAATCTAAAAAACACTGATACTGGAAACCTTTATAACAAAAGTAGTTTCAAGTATCTTCCTGACCACTGTTACTGACTGACTGCAGTATTCAATTATGCCTGCCAATTACATGGAATTGTGTGTCAGGGATGAGGGGTGTCAAAAAAATTTACAGTGGTTTCACAGAACACTTGCAGAGATCTTAAAGATACTCAGGGTCAGAGCATCACAAATTAATTGTGAGCTGGCCTATACTTTTGATCCACAGCAAGATCATACACACCACTTAAGAAATGCTTTACCATTAAGAAGCCTGTCCGGTCTCAAATGGCAAATGTAAAAGCCATGGCTCCAAGCTATCTCTGAAAGGGAAGTCTAGCCATCTCTTTTCTCTCAACTTCTTATTTCTGCCTCTTCCTTTATGCGGACTTCACACCGATGAGTAGTATAACTGCATCAGAGACCTCTGAAGGAAGGAACTAATGTGTTTGGAAACTAACCTAGCAAAAATGGATGCACTTCCAGCTTGGATCATTTCCTTTTAGTGGCTTAGAATATAGCGTCAGTAGTGCTGGTACAAGAGATGAAGCTAAAACAAGTATCTATTGATGGTAGGAAAGAGGTGCAGGACTGCCCTTTTTTTTTTTTTTGAAAGCACAGCCCTAAGTTAGATTAAAGTCACAATGGAACAAGGGTCTAAATAACGTAATTACATTTTCTAGTTGCTGGAGCTCCAGCAATTTAATTCCAATTTAATTAAAGACTTTTGGCCAAAGAAACACTGAGGTGAATCATCCCATTTTCTTCTGGCTATTTCAGTCATACAGAAAATACACAATGATGAACAATAAATAGTAAACTAACATGTTAAATTAACTCCCTCATAAGGAAAGGTAAAGTGGGTCCTGAAAAGCATTTGTGATTTATGCGTGATGGCATTCATCTTCCTTCAAGCCAGAGATACCATGGAACACATTTGCTATTATGTGGACTGTATTTGAGTTTATTATGAACTTAAAAAGCAACCTGTCTATTCTGTCTGGACGCTAAAGCCACCGGGAGTCCTGCTAGAAAAGCACAAACTAAATACTGAAATAAATGTTACCAGAGTTTTCATAATTCTTATCAGTTCAGGATTTCTGGTAAGAATTTATCCTGAGAATTGCTGCTTTTATTTCTAATGTTATAAAATGGCCTGAAAAACTTCTGCTAACAGGAGGCCCCTTGTGGGTCTTAGGTTATCTAGAACAGAGGCTTTGCCTTGAAAGGTCACCTACTCCAGCCCCTGAGAAAATATGTGCTCCTTTTCTAAGATAAACTGTCCCACTAGGTCTGTCCTTGTGCCCTTAATAATCAAGTTAATTAGAAGTCTGACAAAGGATCACTGCTGGTTTTTTGGACGTAAGATACCACTTACGTGGATAACTGCAGATTTGTTTAACTTCCTTATGTCTAGCAAAGTGAATAAAACAAAGCAAACAGAAAATTTCCCATTGATTTCAATGAGATCATTAGCTTGTATAATGGGACTTGGTTCTCAAATTTGGCATTTAGGTGGCTTAACTGGTTCTTAAAATATTTTACAGAGAAAAGAGTCAGATAGTTGGTGCATTTAGGTTCCATGGGTGGCTTTGCTCTTGGCTCGTAGTGTGACTTTCTGCAAGTCACTCAACATTGCTTGCAAAGTAGGATTAATGGTCTCTGCTTTTAAAATTTACTTTATAAAAGAGCAGAATGTACAGACTGTTAGAGTTTTATTCTTTGATTTCCTATGTCAGGTGAATGCAGGTTTAGGGCAAAACGGGAACAGACTGAAACATGGTAGTCCAGTACCTTTTCCACTAGTCTGCAACACTTTACTGCAAACTCCTAGAGTGGTTCTGCTTAATGTTTAGTTCTACAGGGATTTGAACGAAAAATAGGAATGGAGATAACTGTGCTGAGAATGCTGATACTTAACTTTACGTAAAGTGTGCATACGCAAGCATAACATGAGGTATGGCTCCAGAATCAGATCACATGTAATTTGTTCTGTTGGATCTATTGCCAATACCAGAGCGCAGCATGCAGTTTATGAATGGCAGCAGAGTCCACTGAAGGAAAGATTATCGCTTACCACTTTTAGAAGCAAATATCATTATGCATAAAGCACAGTTTTCAAATAAAACTAATTTCACATAGATAAACAAAACACTTCTCTACAGAAAAGAAGAAAAACTGGAGAAAGGAACAATAGAATGAGAATAGCAATGCTCAAGTATGCAAAGCTACTGTGAAAGAATATTTCTTAAACCCATTAAATGCATATTTCTCCTCTAAGACAATACATATATAATTTTGCCTTTTATATGTATAGTTTCATAAGGGCAGGTTTATTCTGATCCTGCAACAGCACCACTGGAAAGTTTTATAAATAAGGAAGTAATATAAAACAGTCTTAGCAATACAAAATCACTCCAAATTAGAAAAGCAGTCTCAAACAAAAGCCAGCAAGCCACAGGCAAAGTAAACCAATGACTAACAGGAATTTTGACAATATCCTCAAGGCAAGAGAGATTAGATTCATACAGCTATCTTACTGACGAGCTTTTAATAAATGAAAAGTACCGAATGCTGCAACATTTTAAATGTTAATATTTCAAACAAATTACTTCAGAGGTTTCATTTTTAAAATCACAAATGATGTTTTGTACTGTGCCAAAAGTACACAATGTGTATAAGAACATTTAATCAAAACACCATGAAAACATCATCCTATGAAGTAATCAAAAAGGTGCTGGATAGAAGCAAATGAACTTTCATATAAGATCTACTATTAACTCTATTCTGGTAACATTTTACAAATGCAGTATTTTTATTTTAGTTGCCATACAACTGGTATAGAGTTGTGCAAGACTGAGTCAGCAAGATACTTATGTATTTTCATCACTGTACATATATATAAAGAGCTACTGGAAGTCAATGACACTAGCACCAGTCTTTAAGTTGCATAGCTGTGCAAGTACTTTAGCAAATCCAGATTCAAACACTAAAAAAATCCTGTCAGAGTTAGTATCTGCATTAGTAATAGTATTGGTAGATGGACTTTTATCTTAAAAAATGCTGTTTGCATCAGAACATCAATGGAGATTTTAATATCCAGTCTATCTTTATTTATAATCATGTATCTTTTAGAACTACAGCCAGAACAACTAAAACACCCACTGAGTTTCAGGAGGAAAAATCTGTAGCTATAAGAACCAGTTTATATATTTATACTGCAACAGGGGAGTGAAAACAGTTAGACATTAGCAAGGACTGAGGAAGAAAAACTGTCAACAACTGTAATTTTGCTCAACCTATATATGCACCAAATGGTAAAATGAAACCAGAATCTGACTAAAGGATAATTTCACAGAAACCTTGTTCCATTATTACAGCTACTTAAAATTTGCACATTAACAGCAATACTCTATCAAACTGTAAAGTACTTTTTACAGAAGATCCTGGAGAACCTGTGATGAATACACTTCCTGTATTCTTGCAAAGGGTTCATTTCCATCCAAGATCCTGATTAAGTCAAGCATAGCTTTTTAAATCAAAAGATAGGTTGATGACCTAGTTTCACTTTATAAATGGCATTTCTTGACAGATCATAACGTAACTTGTTTCATCTGGTTTTGCATCATTCTCATGAAATATAATTGAATCCCACTTTGACTAGAATTTTAATAAAAGCAAAAAAGTTAGTTCTGTAATAGACAAATTCTTGTGTAAAAGAAGCAAGTCATTATTTCATATTACTATCTTTTATTGCAATATTGCCAAGACAACAGCCAAGATAAACATCAGTTTATTTTGAGGCTGCATTAAATAATGTAGAGTAAATAATCCCATTATTGAACAAATACAAAAAGAAATGCCTTGCAATAAAAACAGTAATACCCGATATAAAATATTTATGCCCTATATTCTCTAGGTTCTATTAAGAAAAAAATTAGAATCAAATTCGTATCAAATTCAGACCACTTATTCGAGTAACCCCAGAAAAGGCAATGAGATTGATTGAACAGTGGAGTAGTTGTCCATACCCCAAGCACAGCTTCTATGCATTTCCTACTCAATATAATTGTTTCTTGGTGAGAAATACAGTGCACTGAGGCCAATATATGGCTCTGATGTCACTTTATTGTATACCTTTATTTTCTATTGCTCCAAGCATCTTTATACAGCATCACTCAAAAAAAACCCCAAAATCCCATTCATTTTCTTTTCTCATTATGAGACTTGACCTCCAAAACCTGTAGACAACTTTTATAAGCTTAATTTTAAAATGTTCTTTGATTGCAATGAAATACGTCTTTCTTGCTGATTAATACTTACCTTTTCCCTAAGACCTTGGTTAGATTTTGCATTTTATGTAAAAAAACAAACAAACAAAAAGAAACCCACAAAAAAACCCCAAAATAGTCAAGTACTCTAAGGGCAGAAAACCCCAGTAAAATTCATTTTCTTAGAAGGCTAACTTTTTAAATGAGGTGAATCTCAGTGAGGAAACCAATGTTTGCAAAAGCCTAATTTCCGAAACATTTCACTAAGCTTATGAAAATTTAAAGAGCTGCCAGCTAGAACGCTATCTTAATAACAGGTGATGTGACAAGGTGTTAGGAGATTTGCAGCTTTCCAGTCTTTCTTCAGATAATTTGCCTCTAACTATTCCGAATAAAAAAAAAAAAGCAGCTATGAGAGGTTTAATACTATCAAGTCCTATTATGCATCTCTTTTACAAACAGTTTCAACTGGCCACCCATCACCAGTCTTAATGAAGAGTATTTAAAACACTCGTCTGTTAAAAACACTGAGGTTATCTTGTGGGTGACCAGATTTACAATTTCATGTAAAAGTAAAGGTTCTGCTAAAAAGTGACTCTTCAATGTGATAGCTTATATGCAAAAAAAGTTTATACATGGGCATTTCAGAAAGTTTTAGGCAAATCAAATAAGGTTATTTTATTTCATTAATATCACATTAATGCTCTGAGATTGATGTATGCTAGCTCTTCAAGCAGGTGATTCTTCTGCAGCTTAATCTTTACTCCTGAAAACTAAAGCCACTTACATATGGTTTTACCATACTTTAAGCACATTAACTTCTCACTTTTCCATCTCATAGTGTCTCCTATGGAACAAGTGCTTAAAACATAATACATTTTAAAAAAAAAAAAAAAGAAAAAAGATTTCACTACTAAAGTAGCATTCAGGTGCTATAAGCTCAGAGCAATTTGTGTTAAAGACAAAAATGGTGGAAGTTACAACCACATAATACAATGGCCAGAAATATATTCAAATAAAGAAATTATATGTCTAACCATGAGGGGAGTGAGGTTTTGAATAGTGTTCTAATAGGAACTGTGGGGAATTAAAAAAAAAAAAATCTATTTTACAAAAAGGATTAAGTTAACTCTTTTGCTTCTACCATACTGATACTACAGACTCTGTAATCCTGGGTATTATTGTAAGGAGTACAGAACCAACTCATAGACATACAAATCCGTAAGAATTTGCCTAGTTCTCCTTTGGAAAAAAAAAAAGGATTAATCAATGATCCATTTTAAAAGTAATTTTATGTAGATGCCTGGCTGTACATTGGGGTATGGATGTGCAAAACAGTCTGTTGTGAAGTGGACGCTGGTACACAGTGTTTTACTTTAGTCCAGCGTTCAGAGGACCTGGTAACCCAACTGCTGTACCAAGAAATGAAAAACCTGCATTTAAAAAATTGTAGAACCATTACCTCATCCTCCCCTTTTCTGTTCCGAAGGAATTCCACAAAGGAAAAAGAGACAGGTAAGATGGCAAACTCCAAGTCAAACAGTTCTGTTTGTATTACAGCAACTGCATACTCCCCCAAAATGCAGTGGAGAGGCAAGAGCTCTCTGTGTGGATGGCCACAGCAGTAATCCCAGGATTTCCATGTTTAAAAGATCCAAGAGGTATGCAATAACTAATGGATCAGAGGCAAATCACCATCAAAATAAGGACTTTATATGATTGTTCACAGCATGAGGCTAATATTCCTTCCTGACAAATTCTAGAGGTTAGTTATTGTCCTGAAACTCATTATTTTATTGTACTTACCATGTATAACAAGTGCTATTACTAGTCAAAAATTATCTAGCACTATACTGATGAACTACAAGTCCGCCTGTAACAGAGAAATCCCATAAGCTGACTCAATCCACTGGGCCTAACTACTGCCAGGCTTTGAGATCAATTACCCAGCATTATGTAAGGCAGGGGCTGCAAAAGCCATTAGAGAAAGGCAATTTCTACATGAAGAGCAGTGAATTAGGGATGACATTTCAGCCCTTGCATTTGCCAGTTTATGTCAAGAAGATAACATTAATTACATTTGGATTTTGTTTTGTTTCACTGCAGTTGTCTCTGTTCTGTGTTCACTTTTATTGGTAGTAGGAAGACAGACACTGGTGTTTCACAGATCTTTGATTTCCCTCTTGTCTATTCAGCAGGGATGTAAAAAAGCCTTTTTGGATCTTAGACTACTAAGTCTAAGGCCACTAACTTAGACTAATATATTACAGTGACAGACTGCTGGTGAGGGCGAGATGTGTGACAAAGTGGAAATTAAAGAAGCTCCATTTTCACGTTGCCTACAACGGCAAGAAAAAGGCTAGGAATTTAGTAAGAGCATTTAATTTATGCCTTATTTTCAGCATGGGATAACATTTTAAAGCATATATCCCTAGCCTGACTCTGTGGTTAAATATCTACACCTGTGAAAAGTCCATGTTAGCCATAACTCCAAAGAAAATTAGCATTTAAATTCATCGTTTCTACTTCAAGGACTTGAGTCGAAGATCCAGAAGGTAAAAAGAAAGTTATTTACTTTTGTGTGCACTGGATCTGTCCCTTGGTTATCATGAGATAAACTAAATGTTAATTTCCTGCGCTGTTAGTACTGTCTATGTTTACCACTTCATGTAAGAGAACAGAGCAATGCAGCCAGCCCCGTCTGCATCTCATAATAAGTAGTCAGCTGCCTCCTCCTTCAGCACATTTCTATTTGATATATTGCCCCACTGTATTTTCAGAAACTTGTTCAAGATGCCCACTGTGCAGATAGCTTCCCGCAATCCATTTCAGTAAGATTTGCAGTGTGCTGAAACATGACTGAAAACTGGGATTTTTTTTTTTTTTTATCCTATTAAAAATTCAGTTGATGCAATCTGAAGTAAATAAAGAAGTACCAATAAGCTGCCCCTGGACATAAAATGCATACTACTTCTGTCAAGGCAAGAAACTGCCATCCAGGAGTGGATGCAAGCATAAGGATACCTATTCTGGAATTACACTAAGCATATTTCTATGACTTATCCTTAGGAAAAGTGAAGTTAGACAACACCTCCCCCCGACTATTGACAGCAAAGGTATCAGGGAAAGAAAAAGATGTTATTGCTACACTTTCTTCTTTACAAAACACTCAATAGAAAGATTCTACGAAAAACTCCCATTGTCAAGCTAGTCACCGTCTTTATCCTGCTTCCTAGTCCAGACACTGAGGATGTGACTCCTTTCCTCGTACACAGAGAAGGGAATTAAACTGAGTGTATTCAACAACCCATCCTTACAATACTGTTAACAATTGCTGGGAAGCAACGGTAAAATGAATGCATGCAGGCTACAAACAAAGTTTTTGTTCATATTCCGAAAAAACACTCCTGCGCCCCACCCACACCCGCGCCACCACAAACATATTAAGATTACTCTTTTCCTTCCCCTAATGCAAACTAAGATATCTTACCTGGTAGGCATCTAGCTGTTCATCAGTAAATATCGTTTGCTTATTACCCATCTTAAATGAGGAATTCTTCCTCTATGCAAATGCATCCCATTAGAAGTAGCTGGATTCCTCTGTATTGTAGGCATTTAGAGCACGTATACTCCGTGAATGTGCTGAAAAAATCCCAAAGCCTGCATTGAACTGGTTTTGACGGTATCTGTCCAATGAGGAAGGACACAGTATTGGGAAATCTTTACAAAGGCTTGACTTGAGTGTGCTGGGAAGGAAAGCGTTAAAATCACAGGCAGGTGTCGCCCAAAAACAGTGATGCCATTCTCCCCCTTTTCCAGATGCTTTTCTAAGAGGCATACAGAGCTTTTATAATGTAAAAACCGAGTAGCCAGTACTAGAAGAAATCAGCTCTCTACTGCCCCGGTGTCTCACTCGCTTGTTCACTCCCCGACTTCAGCGCACTCCTGGTCGGCACCTTCACGTTTTAGAGCCGCTTTGCGTCACCCGATGGCGCTCGGTAGCGCAGTCGTATTACACACACACAGAGCAAATGTAGTAACTAGAAAAATGGATTAGCAGAGTAAACGTTTCTGCAGCTGGTCTCCCCACAGATCCTAGTCAGTGCTTGGATCTGACCTGTACCATGCTGCCAATGTTAAATACAGCTGGATGGAGGCTCAAAGTGTCCAGAGCATCCCCACAATGTCACCAGATGCGGCGAGGGCTCCACAGTAAATGATTATGTCTACACTGTGGCTAAAACCAGCTATCAAGGGTGTGAGTTCACTACCAGAGGTGCCAAACTCCCAGGTATACCAGTGAATGCAAGTATTCCTTCTCATATTAAATAAATTTTTTAAAAACATCGGGAAGATTAAAGTAGCTTAAACAGACATTAATCTGACTCCTTTGGCTCAAGCAAGCACAGCTGGAAAGAAGAAAGTTACCACAGCCTAAAGCAAAGGTAGAAAGTACCACTAGAGGGCTCACAGTGTATTTTAAAGTAATACAACCCTATTTCCATATTTCCAGGAAAATTTAATAAAATAAAAAATAAAAGAGCATTTAAGAGATGCACACAGACAAAATGAATAAACTCAAACAAAATTATATTATCTAACATCTGCAGAGGATAAGCTCTTATAACAACAATAGGAAGAAGGCTGAGTGAGAAAGAATGGGAACAGGGAGGAAAGACCTGTTATGAGTAAGTTTCTTTGGACTGCTCACTTCCCACTTGTGCACACAGGAATGGGAGAGGGTTTATAAATACTTAACAAAATTCCTACCTTCTTTACCTACAGGTCTGCCAATGGTCACTATTTCCTCAGCAAGTTAGCATGTTTAATGAAAACACCTGGAGAATTATCTGGTGCTTTTTCCTACAGCTTCTAATGATCCTGACCTGATAACAGCATTGGATAATAAGAGTTCAATTTACCTTGGCATATAACAACAAAGTAAATGTATTGTATACATAGTAAAAATATCCTATGAAGTGTGTTGGATATGTAGTAAAAACATTTTACTTAGTGCTGAACAGTAGACTGTTCTAAAAGATGACTGACTTAGATTGTAACATTTAGCAACGCAGATTTGATTAACTGCAAACCAGCACTGCCTTGAGCTACAAAACCACAAGATATTACCATATATACAAAATAAATGGCTGGGGATGAGAATGCATTCAACAAGCCTTATTAGCGATAAGCAAACATCAGAATTTTAACAGTGAAAGAAATGGATTCTTCTAACAGAATAGCACAGTTTCAAAATAAGAAGGAAGAAGCTACAATAATAAGGACAATACAAACTCTGAATGACCTACCATCAGATCAAGAGTGCAGCAAGCATCTATTCAAATATCAGACAGTTGAATCGACTGTTTGTTACATGGCCAAACTGACCTCTGTTTTTCTAGCCAGTAGTGTTGTGGGTTTTTCCTTTTTCCCAAGGTACAGTGGCACTGGATTCTTGTCATGTTCAAAAAGATTCTCCACAAGCAAGTCAGAATGTAAAGAAGAAAAAACCCCAAACCTGCAAAATACAGTATTTCTATTTATTAAAAGTGCTCTTCTAACACACTTTTTTCAAATCAGAAAACAACAATCCATAAGGGCCCCTTGAAATTAAGAACTTTCACAGTTCTGACAGTTCTTACACATCCTTAACTCTGAATGAGCTTCATCATTGGCTTTAGTGGTTATGCATCTAATTAAGCATGTTTCATATCTATGATCTGGAGCTACTGAAATGCCACAGCTAGGAGCTATTCTCACTCAGACCAGACCAATACATAGTCAAGTGATTTGCATGAAATAGCACTCCTTTCACAGCCACTTAATTCAAGCTGCCTGTCTATGCAAATCAGATTAAATATAAATGGCCAAATTATCTTTAATGTCATTATACAGAAGTGAACTGACACCAGGGGTGCATTGGGCTCCGATTCTTTTAATCTTGCGATTCTGTATACTTAGCAGTATTACTACAGTGAAAAGACTGATATCTCATTTCTTCATTTTTACCTGCTTTTTATTCCTGGCTGTTTGGTCCCACTGTATCCTAGATGACACACATATCAGCTAGTCTCCACCTTTAGAATCAAAATAGTACCAATAAAAAGCAGAAGGGCTAAATGGGAAGCACCAACTAGATAAGACTTACTTGTGGTTACAAAGTAGGCCAGAGGTAGAGCTCCTGAGGTGCACAGACATACTCCTTTTTATGCCTTTGGGCCTGGCTTTCCACTTTACCCCCTCCACTTTTCTCTTGCATATTAGAAATGCTTTGGTTTCATGCTAATGTAGAGAAATTATGTAGGAAAACTGGTATGGCTAAAAGAGTTGATTGCTTTAAAAGAGTTAGAAGTTCTTTCTTTAAAAAAAAAGACTCAACTTACCATGGGAATGGCACCCACTGAGTATATGGACAGAAAATGAACTGTTTCTTCAATTCTTCTTTCCATACTCTGAAGAGTATTTTCAATTATTAAATAAAATTAAAATGCACAGAATTTTAAAAAGAGGATTCAAACACTGATTGTTGAGGGTTCCACTATACTAGCTAGTTCTTCTCAAGCATGCTATAGTGGTTCCTATATTTCATTGCATAATTATCTTGCTATACTAACTGGGTAAAATTTAAAGACGATATAATGCACAAACTCTTTTTGACTCCTTCTATCTGTTTGTATGTATCAAAGATCAAATAATTTTCCAGTTTGCTCTTTTTCACTTCTTCTGTTTGTATTTATCAAAGATTAGTTTAATTTGCCAGTTGGGTGTTAAGCAATACTTACTCCCAGCATAAGTTACTGCAACAAATCAATACTTTTCTATGTACACAGCAAGATCTGACCTTAATGTTATCAGTACCAGCCTTTCATCACACTTTACTGTATTTCAATTTCTCTAAACTGTTTGCCAAAGCTAGTGATTTTAAGCTATTTAGCAACACATAGCATATATCTTGCAATCAGTTGCAAATAAAGTTTATTAAGTAGTATAAGTATATATACAATAGTCTTGACATTACACTGCCCATTATACCAGAGAACATGGCTAAGTAGCCACTGTTCATCTGCTTTAAAAGTTTAATTCACGGAGCAGAAAATACACTATCAACCATGTAGACCAGATTTAATATTTTATAGCAAGATGGCTGTCAGTGCAATAGCTTAACACCCACCTAAGCCTGCAATCTGACCCCAGCTGCAGGGATACATTTCCACAGCCAGAGCTGAGGGAGTGGGCCAAACCATGCTATCCCTCCTGATCGCCTTCAGTGCAAAGTCGCCTGCTCCGAACTGTTGCTAGCCATGGCTGCTATACCAGGTGTCTTTGCTCTGATTTATTAGTAGAGGTGTAAGTTTAATAACCTCCAACAGACAGGTCATACTACCTTAAGTTGCCTCTGTAAATTATGCAGTGAGAATTTGCCTGTGGTTTAAGTATGAAAGCTCTTATTCCTCATCAAAGGAAGATCAAGATACTATGAACAGAGATCACTTTACCTGTTAATGAGAAGATCCACACAGAGTTTTAACAATCAAGTTGCATATCTACTGCTTTCACTGCTCAAGCTGGTTTGCTACAACTTTTTTTGAGTTTTCATATATAGACATAATTAAAAGTTATCCTTTTAATTGGGGAGAAAAGAACCTGCAAGATTTCATGCCCATTACACCAAATATTCAAGCAATTTGTCTCCTACACAGGTGTTTCCTTGCAGATTAGCTCTTCTTCAAGATTCACTCTGTTAGCAAAAAGAACAGTTTTGATCTAGAAGGGCTGCCTGTACATTTATTCTGTTGCTGCTTTCTGTAAGTTAAGTTAGGGTCCCCTTTTAGTGCAAGTATAAGTAACAATGATCACTACTTGCAATAATTACATGGGAAAAGTTGTATCCTCCACTGAAGCTGTGGAAATTCACCCCGAGTCTTTGGGGCTTGTTTTACTTACTTGAACCCTATTCACAATTCTGTTTGCTTACAGGTCAATGAGGAATAACAATGTTCACCTACAACAGGTGCTGTGGAGATAAAATAATTAAAATGCCTGTGAGTCCCTTAAATGAAAAACGCTACAGAGCTACAAAACATTACCATTGTGATATGCTTCACCAACTGTCACAACTTGCCTTTTATTTAATAGTTATTGGAAACTATAAATAAAAGATTAACTGTAAATACACAGTTACAAAACAGAAATCCTAAAATGAGTGAAAATGACGGTTTGATGCTACTGCAGTAGATAGAAAAGTTGGTTTTCCAACACATGACCCATAGGATCCTTATACCCCACTAAATTTGTCTGGAAGTGCTAGCCTATAAGAGAAAGCTTCATGGGACTGAGCCCTGTCTCATGAATGAATAACAGAACTTGAGAAAGATGCAAAACTCGCGGCCCTCAAACCAATGAGAGATGCTGACTATCTGACTAAATGCACTTGTTATGATGAGCAGGGACTTTCTGTAGAGAGTTTTTAATGCTAAAGAAGACAAACAGAAAGAAAACCTTGTGCCAAATTTGTTGGCTTTATGATCTTATTCATCGAGCTTAATAAAATACACTACCTTGGAAGATGGAGTTTCTGACTGCATTTCATTAAGCCTAATTTATCCATAATAAATCAAGTAAAAATGACTTTTTTTTTAAGATGCTTTATACAAGACAATGCTTTGCCTCAGGGACAAAACAATAATAAAAAAATTAATGGTTTCCTAAGCAGACTATATTTAATATAATGAATTTCCTCATAGGGAGTCTCAATACAGTGATCACTAGCGGAAAGAAACTACTGCTATCTCTATATAGGCATCTTTTTTTTCTAGGCAAAATAACTACTGATGGTTTTATTAGTGTGTTGTTTAGCCCTTCTCAGAACAGATCCAAACCAGCCACTGTTAATGGCTTTTTTTTTTTGTATTTATTGTAGTATTATTATGGTAGCACCTACAAGACACAGATGAGAAATCTGTTGCAATAGCTGTTGAGAATATATGTGAAAAATAATTTCTCCTCAACTTCTTCCCTCCTCTCAATTTACAATCAAAGTGTAAACCGAGCAAGTACATGCAGATACAAGCAGAAAACAAGAAAACAATGTGAATATACTGATCAGCACATAATCAACTTAACATTTATGGAGTCCTTTGGTAAGCATCATGTCAAAAGAAACAACAAATACAAAGAAAGGAGTAGGAATAAAATAGATGTATACATCTCATGGGAAGCAGTACAGTAAAAACATTAAAAATGCAGCTAGTATGTCCTAGAAACATAGGTCAATCTGAGATGGGAGCAGGCCTCAATTTACAAAAGGGGAAGAAAAAGCAGTGAATAGGACATGTAAGCTGTGGAAAGTAAAGATGGCACAGCAAAAGAGCCAGTATGTGCAAAGTATGATCAAGATTTGAACAAAAAAAACTATTTTACAGAAACATTTAGAACAGGTATCTGCAGGAACATTTGGATTTTAAGACTAAAATGAAAAAACAGCGGTAATTTGCAGAAGAAAATCAGTATCAAGAGAATTCCGCACACTTGCCATTACAAACAACATCTGAGAGACTATTCTCAATTCAAAGCATTATCAAAAATAAAATAAAACGTACACACAGTAGGCTGTTTCCAAGATTGTGAGTAACCTCTGGTGCCCTGTCCTGGGAGGAAAGAAGGGGGGAAAAAGGAAAAGAAGGG
>NW_009232403.1:0-6163 GCF_000690835.1 Fulmarus glacialis
TCCTGGAGCCTCATGTTCCAGTAAACAAACAAAGCCCAGCGGTGGAAGGAGCCGGTGCTGGCTGCAAACACGTTGGCACAGCCTGTGTTTGGAGCCTTGGACAGGCAGCTGGAAGCTGGTTTTCCCAATGTGCAGAGCACAATGGCAGTCTTCATGCTGAGGTCCTTTTCTCAGGGCTCTTTCTCCTTAGACCAAGAAGCTCTGCACGAAGACTTGTTCTCACCGCTCCTGGGATAGACAGTGGCATCTCCACCTGGAGACCGCTCTGCCACATGTCGTTTGGGTTTCATCTGTCCGGAGCGGGGAGACGGCCATACTGTGGAGGCCCAGAATCGTGCACGTGAGCAGGTTCAAGCAGCCTGTTCCAGGGCTCACAGTCCTTCTCTCATCAGCACTTCGAAGTTGCTCTGCAGGGAGACAAAATAAGAATATTTCCCTGGGTGACTCGTGACTTTTTAGTGCTGTTCATAGTGTAGGTATAGGTAGGTAATTTTCCTGGCCCCTTACATTTAAAAGGGACTAAAGAAATACATCAGATGATAGTAAAACCTCATGGTTGTAGCAGCATTTGTAAGAAATCTGAACTAGATTTTATCTGAACAAATACTACCTGAAAGGAGAGACAGGTATCCTCAGTTTAAACTGTTGGAAGTTCAAGAGAAAAACTTGATACTTTTCTTTAAGAGTTGCTAACTAAGTAGGCAGTAGCCCAAATGACTTGTCACTCTTTAAAATGGAAGCTGTAGTATTGCAGAGGCAAATTGTTACATCCATAGACTTCAACCAACTTCTGCGTATGACATACGGGATTCTGGAACCAGGAGCTGAAGTTACTTCCCTGATCTAACACAGCGTCCTGTGTCCCAGGTTCCTACAATACACACACTGCCTCACTAGTACAGAGATGCAATCAGGATAACATCCTTCAGGGTAAAGGGGCACCTGAGTGGTACAATAAAACCCACAACAGTAGGATTTCACTACTTTGATTGACAATGGAGGATGTATCTTCAAGAAGGAGAACAAGGACATATTTCTGATAACGCCAATTTCTGGCAGTCCAAAGTATATATGCTCCATTTTAAGGATAAATCAAAGTCAGTCTCTGAAACAGAACAGAAAAGATAGAGTCCAAAACTGTGACAACAAAAGGCTCTTGAGTACAACATCTGGCAAGAATAGTTGCTACAGCCCAATAATTGACAAAACATAATTCAGCTGGATCAAATAAGAGAAGCTGGAGCTCAGAAGAAGCAGCAGCTCTCAAGAAACAGACTGAGTGAAAATGGCGTTAGCAACCTTGCTAACAACATACTCTGGAGTGGTAAAGCGTACAAGTCAAGCAGCATGACAAACAATCTATAAAACATCATTTGTACAGCTCTGCAAGTTCAGGAGTCTTCTAAGAAACACCTAAGAGGAGGACAAACATCTCAATACCTTGGGTTGTTTTTTGGGGTTTTTTTGGAAAAGCAGAACTTGTCGCATTTGATCTTAGAAACCTGATACAGCAGAAGGACAGAATCTTGTTCCTTCCCTGTATAACTTCTCCATGACATCTGTCTCTAAACAGCATGTGGTAAGGAGCACAGGACCCAGACATCAATGATGGGCAAGAATTCCTGAAGACTGGCGAGAATTTAAAAGAGGTTTCCCTGCTGCTGGTGTAACCAACTCTACATCCTGCACCATAGGGAACAAGAGTTAACTTAGAAACAGAAGGATTTTCAAGATTTTCAGCATGAGCCTCTAGCTTCACCCTAAATGGCACTGTCCTACTCACAATATCCGCATGTAATAGCCTTAAATTCTGAAGATCCAAACTACCTGATAAGGAAAGATCTATGTTCAAATGCACAGAACAAGGAACCAAAACCAGAGAAAAACTTCAGGCTTCACTAAACATCTGCATGATTTAATTATTACTCAATGCAGAGCCAAGGTACCAGATACTGAGGAATTATATTGGCTTGCTTTGCACAGGAATGTGCAAGGGGGCATAAACATGAGCCCAAGGCTCAGAAGAGCTTTGCTAGCTTTAGCTGTCAGAAAAATAACATTCCAATCATGGTATACTGTTGGGTTTTTTTGCTTGAGATTCTTCCATATTCTGTCCATGGACAATGAAAGCATCTGAAAAGCACACAGGATGCAATAAATCCTCGTGTAATGATTACCACCTTTATAATTGCAGACGTTAAATAATGTCCTGCCTAGGGTCTCCTCCCTGCCTTTACCTGGCCTCTGCCAGCTGCTCTGAAAGGCCTTGTCTGTCCCGCTCCATGGCTGCCAGTTGCACCTCTAGGGCAGCCTTCTCACGCACCAGGAATTCCTTCTCTTTGGACACCTTGGCCAGAGCATGCCCTTGGCAAGAGGACTCCTGGCGCAACTGCTCTAGACCACTGCTAGCTGACTCTTGCTGGCGGTAAACCTGAAAGCGGGACAAAATACAGTTAAGAGTCCTTTCTGTGCAGAGCCAGCCAATGCCACTTCTGAATCAGCTAGAGGAGAAAGAGATCCTGTACTGTGGGCTGAAAGTTTAAGAGCACCTGCTGGATACTGCACTAGTACCCTGGGCTGCTAAAAGGCACTAGCACTGTTAACCTGAAAGTGATGTGTAAGGCCCTATTGGGTTGCCTGGGGCCAGATAGCTCCTTCAGGACAAATGTACGTACCCCAGACTACATGTTTTCATGCAAAAGTACTGCATTTTCCAGAACTGCCACCTTGCAAACTAAAATTCTATCAGAATCTATTCCAGTGCTGGAAATTTTCAGGAAAGTTTGAGCAAAAGCAACTTTGCTCACTGAAGAAAGTGAAAATACATGTGGTTTCTCCTTCTAGGAAAAAAAAAAAATCGAAGTGTCACCTACTTTAGTGTGTAAAGCAGTTGGATGCAATGAGGTGACACTTGGCAGGGAACAGCCCTTGTGGTAAGCAGTGTCATATGAAAGTCTGGCTGATGTGGCCAAAGAGATGGTAGACTCTATTCGTACAGTACTTCATGTCAACAACACTGTTTACTTGTCTTATACAAAGAAGTTGCCTAATATACCTTGCTGGTATTCAAGCTTGAAGATTAACTGTGATTTTTTAGCTTTTTTCTTCAGTATAACACCTCTGCTGGGTATTTGCCAAAACATACCACATACTCCAAAACTAAGACTGTCTAACACAGAACAGACCATCAGAAACAAACAATTCTCCTCTCAAAGTTATCCCATAATACCCAAGATTGTACATGATGAAACTGACACTTAAATGATGGCAAACTCCCTAGTCTCCTCCAGTGATATGATTCTTGCAAGCTCTTTTTCCACTGTACGGAAATCCGTTAGTCCAGAGTAAACTGCCTTGCGTGACCATCTATTTCTCATCTTCTTCCTCAAAGCCTAAAGAGGGTCTAGCAATTCAAAGCTGCATGTATGTCTTAAACTACAATTTCAACAATTTCAAGATGTCATTCCCATTCTTAGCAGTACAAGACAGCAGACATTGACTTGCAGCTTTGTCCCGCTCTCTAGGCTCGAACAAATGGAGTTTTGAAAGTTGCAGACTTCACAACAAAAAGCATAAATAGAAACATGCAGCCCTGGTTTTTTTTGCCTGAGAAAAAGGGTGAAGAGCTACACTGTTTGCTTCTTTTGCCACATGTGAGAGTAGTAGCCTCATTCAGATTCATGGGCAAGACAAATCATCTCTCTGCAGCCTATCAAAAGCCAAAAAAGAGGCCAACACAGACAGGTGGATTAAAGTAATCTGTAGAAGCAGAGAACAACTCAGAGAATTGCAGAACATCTCTGCAAGCCATCAACACATTTCCAAAAAGAAGTAAATAAAGCCTTCTGACCTCCAGGACTACCAAGTGTCTCCTTGACAAAAACACTGCAGAATCCAACAGATACAGCTTCACTGAGCCAAGTAGCCAAAAGCCCACCCAGAAAGCACCAGGTTTTTGGTCTGACCTGATTGAGTTTCTCTTGAGTTTCTGCCTTCTCCTTTACCAGTATCCTCAGCTCTACCTGCAGCCATTCCTGTTGCTCCTCTGCTTTCTTCAGCAGCTGCTCCAGGTGGGCTTTCTCTGCGCAGAGCTCTTCATTTGTTCTTTCACACAAGTTCAGCTTCTCCTGGTCAGAGATCTTTGCTCTCTCCATCTCGTCCACTTTACCTGACAGAACGTCATTCTCTTGCTCCAGCTACAATCACAGAAACACAGAGGAAATAAAAGACAGTAAGATTTACCACGTAGAAGGTTTGGCTTGGACAGAAAAACAGTCTCATTTCCAAAATCAAGAGTATAGAATCATAGAATCCTTAAGGTTGGAAAAGACCTTTAAGATCATCGAGTCCAACCGTTACCCTAACACTGCCAAGTCCACCACTAAACCATGTCGCTAAGCACCACATCTACACTTCTTTTAAATACCTTCAGGGATGGTGACTCAACCACTTCCCTGGGCAGCCTGTTCCAATGCTTGAGAACCCTCTCGGTGAACAAATGTTTCACGATATCCAATCTAAACCTCCCCTGGCGCAACTTGAGGCCATTTGCTCTCGTCCTATCGCTTGTTACTTGGGAGAAGAGATCGACACCCACCTCACTACAACCTCCTTTCAGGTAGCTAACAACTTCCTGCCTGCTAGTTCTCTCTCCCCTCTTTCATACGTTGGATATAAGGCTTTCCAAAGTTCTTCTTTAGGCAAGACAGACTTTTAAAGTCCAGATTACTATTCCCACAATTACTTTTGCCTTCAGCAGTGAATTAATGAAAGACCTTGCAATCTGTTTAGGGAGATGTGTATGAATTTCCAATCCAATAATCATAGGACCACAGGATGATTCAGGTTAATGAGAGTGATGTTGCAAAATAGCACTTCTTGCCCCAAAGGCCTTCTGCATTCAGTCTTGCAAGGAAACATCAGTACAGAGGTGCTACACTGCTTATGACAGTCCTGTGCAAATTCCTCCCAACTCCTTTAGCACAGCCCTGGGTAGCAAAAGGGCTGTACGAGAGACAGAGCTCTCTTTATGCTGGTCTCAATTTCTCACCAAGAATCAGTTAGCAGCAAAACATTGAAATATGCAATCTCTTTTCCAGTCTTGTCTTACTCAGAAGAGCTTCTGTCAGTCAGACGTTTTTTCCTATCCGTTCTGTTGAAGGCAGTAGTTTGACTAGGGACAGAAACAAGGCTGTGCAGAAGGGGTGTGTTTTAAACATGAACACAGCCAATCTACGAATCCAAGAAGCAGCTTTGGTAATAGCAAAGTTTAAAACACATTTACCTGTCCTGAAGCTCCTTCTTCTCCAGGTCCCCCTTGACCTGTAAGCACATCACTTCCCAAGTCTTCTGGCTTATTTCCTGTTCCACTTGCTGCTGTGCCTGATCCTTTAGGACAGGTCTACCCAGAGTGACGGACTCCCAGAGCTGTATCCCAGAGTTTAGGCAGGAGCAGTTTACAAGTATAGATCCAGAAAGCCTCATTTGCTCTGCCTTCAGCTCTAACAAATCTCTGAATAAGAATAAAGAAAGAGATAATGTTCACACCACCATCTTTACCAGCTGACTCACTTCTGAAGCACGTAATTGCGCAACAGTAAAACCTGGCAGGAAAGATGACATCTTTGTTGGGGACAAATCATTAATCTGACACTTTGGGATCAGGACACATCTTGATAGTTGAGCAATGGGTCTATCTGATGGTTGAGGAATGAGTCTATTTTCTCCTCAGAGATAAGAAGAAATGTATAGAACAGCCAGAAGGCTTCAAGAATTAACTAGTGGTCAGGCATACTCTACACATTAAGGAAAGCTTATAATCAAATAAGGTAAATGGCTGACGGTAACCCAGAGTTTGAAACTGCGTGCTGATACCATGTCCTGGTTTCAGCTGGGATAGTTCAATTTTTTCCCTAGTGCTATGTTTTGGATTTAGCGTGAGAAGAACGTTTATGACACACTGATGTTTTTAGTTGTTGCTAAGTAGAATACTAGTCAAGGACTTTTCAGCTTCCCATGCTCTGCCAGGTGCACAAGAAGCTGGGAGGGAGCATAGCCAGGACAGCTATCCCAACTGGCCGATGGCGTATTCCATACCATATGACATCATGCTCAGTATATAAATAGGGGGTGCAATCCACGAAGTAGCGATCATTTTTTGGGT
>NW_009232404.1:0-30898 GCF_000690835.1 Fulmarus glacialis
GCATCCCTGAAGTCCCCACTGCCTGGGCTGAGCTCAGCCTGCTGGGGCCAGGGCCACTGGCAAGCCTCACAGGGAAAACCTTTAAATGAAATTATACTGGTTTCACCAAGTGAGAGGAGGAAAGGGACAAAGTCTTTGTGCAGCCATGCCCTGCCTCTCGTGTGCAAGCCCTTCTTTTCTTAGCACCATTTCCTAATCTGTTCTTGAGCTTCTGACCCAGCAGAAAGCAAGCTATACGGTGGGAAAGCACTGCCCCAAGAGTATTAGCATTAAGTACAACAGGGACTGCAATCACCAAGATCCTCACTCATCACAGAGCAGTGGAGTGTAACTGCTAATTCCTCAAGGTCTTGTGCCTGCACATTTGCCCTGATTTCTTCTAATAGAGGCCAGTGCAGCTGCATTTCAGGGCACGATAAGCTGAGAAGTAATGAGGGATATTCCATTTTTCCATATCACATCAAATCCTTGATCATTCTAGCTTAAGAACAAAATTGGCTCACTGATGCAGACTCCTGATATTTTTGGTCAAACACCCATAATGCACCATTTTGCAGTGTTTACACTGAGGCAGGCCTGCATGGCAAGGCAGTTCCCTGAAGCATAAGATTTGATTAACCTCATTAGCTTGCCTTGCAGAGCTGCAAATGTTGTTAGACATCACGAAATTATCCAGCCCTATTTAAAACCCAACTGGAGTATTTGGCCTGCTGACCTCCCCCAGCAACAAATTCCACAAGTAAAATTAACCACCGCTTTCCGGAGCCCAGAGCAGTTCAGTCCCTGATCCCAGCCAGCAGCAGCTCTTTGCACTTCATCCACAGGAGCTCAGCGTTTCTCCAGTCACTTTACCTTTCCCCTCTCAGTTTACAGACATGTCTCCATTTCAGTCTTCAAAAACTGAGTCAGTCCAGGATCATCTTTAAAAGTATTAAAGACAATAAGTAGCAGCAAGGTATCCACCTTTAAAGTGATCTACAAACTCCAAGTGCTTAAAAGCTGAATATTGAAGAATTAAAAGCATTATTCTCTGAAACTTCTCTAAGTTACACAGCATTATTGTGGCTGATGATGCTCAGCAACCATAAAAGATTTTATCTGCACTGATATCCAGGGAACTACAGTATTATATACCTGTTAAGTCAATGCACATATGACTACTTGTATCACCAGAGTGCCTGGTCCATTATTTGTATTCATTACTGACAAACTTCAGTTCTCTGAGTCTAGGTCAAGACCTAAGTAGCTGCTTCAAGAAGCAAAGCAATAGACCTTGCCTGATAGCTAGAGTTTCTAACCTAAAGAACAACACTAGAAGCAGTAGAAAAACATACTAATATGGCCGTAGGGTTGCAAGAGCTAACAACATGCACAGTTGGACAGCTCCAAATTATGTGGAGGCAGTTTCTCCCCATTTTGCTGATTTTTTTCACTCCATAAGCTTCCCCACCGATTTGCACTGGATGCTCCTTCGGAGCCCTTCAGAGCTGCCTGTTGCTTTCCCTGACTCACAACAACAATAAGCATTCAAAGCCCTTCTGTTGGAGGCACACACCAAATCAATTACAGCAACATCATCCTTCTTAATCAAGGTTAATTTCAGCAGGTAACGTTTTTCTCTGTTGGAATATTGTCAGACGTTTTTAGATCTCCAATCTTATATAAATTTAGCCTCCGAATTCTCAAGGAGAGAGTTGCTAAGGTAACCAGAGCCAGCCATATTGCTTATGTTCTCCCCATGGAGCTTCATTAGGGCCAATCAGTCATTTCCAGGGTAATAGAATATGTCGCTTTCAGAGATAAGGATACATCTTTTTATAGTGACAGAACATTTTTATTAAACATGTTAACCCCTTGCCCTCTTAGGAGCTGGGCACTGGCCCTTTCCTCAGAATCTTAATACCCAAGAAATGAGATTTAGGCAGACTAATTGCTAGCAGTTGAACACCTAACTACCTAAGGCCAGATCAGAGGGAGTCAGCATGCCTGGAGTATGTTGTCTTGTGATAGTAAAACCAGGGGTGGTTGTGGGTGAGGATCATTTTCTGCTGGCAGGGAGCCAAATCAACTTTATATCCTAGTAGCCAGACACAAAGCCCACTTCTGAAATAGAGCTGACCTGTGTGAACTGAGGGGTTTGGTTTATATTTTTTGTCCAGTCTAGACATATGGACTACCTGCTATGTTTGATCTTGTATCTGAACATCACTGTCTTTCAGACCTAAGAGCTAGTTCACACCTGTTCAGAGAGTTTATTAGCAGCTACATTGGAAGACAACTTGGAACAAACTGCTGGTATCATTACCAATTCCTAGAGATGAGATTCTCATCTCTTCCCCAGAACCTAGAAACCTCCCCAACTTCAGCTAGGTGAAAATAGCTCAGCTGAAGAATGCACCTTCTTTGGTCAAAAAGGCCCTGCCTATTCTCCTAATTGTCACTACACCACTCTAATAAGGCTAACTTCAGAACACTCATATCCTCATTTCATACCCATGCTGTTTTCCAAAGTTTTTCCTCCAAAACTTGCCAGCCAATCCTAAAAAAACCCCTCATACCCTCTGCTAACAGCTTCAGAAGAACAGCTAATGTTTGAGTGAGCCACACTTGCTGATCTATCTTCTCAATCCATGCCTCCAGCATGGAGCTGCTCCACAGTTATTTCTTCAACTCTAACAGTTTGTAGCAACACATTTATCCCTGTGCCTCCTTCTAATCAATAGTATCAAGACCATCTGAGCTGGACTTGACTTCACCTTATGTAGACAATTTCTGACAAATAGTAAGAAGGAAAACATTTGCTGCAGAAGTGGTGGGAAAGCTTACTAGCAGCCCAGTGCATCTCAGTCTTCATCCAGTACAGCTCCTCCAAGGTCCTGGCTGCAAACCAAGAGCTGCAGTCATAAGACACCAGAAACCCAAAGGAAAAGTTTCCCCTCCTTCCTCTTCCATTAATCTCTGGAGGTTCCTCTGTGGTGCAGAAAGATACAGTTACACCTCATTGCTCCAGCTCTCCTGAACATCATGTCTACCTTATTAAATAATGGATATAACACTGCAGCCAGGAAGGACAGCATCTGTCAGCCGATACCATATTTATTGTTTTCCTGTGAAAGAGTCCATTATTGTAATCCTGTAGCAGGTTCACTTACAGACAAACAGAAGTTTTACTTAAAAGAGGCAGGATCTTTTGTGCTGGAGAAGCGAAGACAGCTGGGCACAGGCATATCTTTTTGTCTCATGATTTTTCTTGCTGTTATATATTCACTAATGGGATAAGAAGAAAAGCTAATGATGTGAGATTTGAATAAAATTAATGAGATAATGGCAAAGCTGGTTTTAAAAAAATACCTAAAAATCCCCAGCATTTGCAGCATAGAGTATTTCATGACCATCTGAGTAGTAACTCCACTTCTTCCAGTATGAATTCACAATTCATGCAAGCACATGGAGATCAATGAAATTCAGAGCAATTGCCACATTTACATCTGGTTTGAATTTTTTTCTTTAAAATAGAAATGTAGGGTGTGAACGTACATTTGAATATGAGAACAGCAGGAGTGATGGATGAACCTAGACAAAAAGCAGGCAAGGTGTTTGATTTTGGTAGTTCTGGGGACATAACGCTCACTTTACCGATTTTTTTTCTTCCTTACGACATTGTCTCACTTGCCTTCTAAAAATGGAATCTGCCCCTATAACAGAGGCTATGATAAGCCTACAGGAGCAGACCTGAAGCTTCATTCCAGGGGTCTCAGGGGTCCATTTACCTGTGCATAATTGTCACTGCAAAGGGGGACTGGAGTTTTATGTGTCCATTTGCAGGCGAAAGGATACCTCCTCACCTCTCTGCTCTGACCTCCCTGCTCTGCTTGCACAGCACTACCATGAGGTCTGGTCCTGCAGTATGCATTAAGGAGGATGAGTCCCCTTCACATGGTTGCTGTAGTACAAATCCAAGCTGTCCTGCTGGTGTCTATCTGCCACTCCAGCAGCTTCTGATCTTCCTGCTCCTCCTTTCCTTGCACATGGCTGCGGTCACTTCCCCCAGGCCAGGGGATCCAGCTGCAATGCTCAGTTCAAGCAAGCATACTTCCTCACTACGGAGAGCCAAGGCACTGGCAACTTTCCCTTTACTGTGGTTTTTGGGGGGTACAGCATTCCCCCAAATTGCATCACTCTGAACCTTTCACTTGCTGCCATCCCACCCCAAAGCGTGAGACAGACCGGCAAGAAGTGGATGCAAGCTCAGTAACATCCCTCCTTCTTTCATTTTCCCAGAGGAGAAAGTCAAAGAAAGCTGGAGGCATCTTCCTCATCATCATTACGCATACTAAAGAGTGCTTAGTATTCAAAGCTTGACTGGTGTTGCAGCTGAAGTAACACAGAGCTCAATTCAAATAGAAAAGGCCCAGGAAGCCACAGGGAAGATGCTCAGAGCCCAGGTTCCAGGGGAATACCTCTCCATTAGTAATCATTAAGCACTGAAGGAGGAAATTAGAAACAGAACCCATTCTGCTTTAGTCATCTTTGCCATATTCCCTGCTACAATGGCTACCCAGCTTCTCTTTAGCTTCTTTTCATCAGTACTCCACTAATCTCCAGACAGGCATGGAAATCCTGGGCAGGCTGCAGCTGTTTGCAAAGCCATGGGGAGCAGTTTCTCAAGATGTACGCTCTCCAGGACTGTCCCCTTCAATAGCATGTGATGGTTTCTCTGCTTTGCAAATCAAAACACCTTTCTAGCAAAGGAAAAAAAAAGCAATAAAAAGGAAAATTAACCCCCTGCAGAAAAACCTGTGTTCCTGGGCCTGAACATCTGCCTTAGCTGCTTTGTGAAACAGCTAAGTACTACTAGGAGCATAATCAGCCTCGGAAGCATTGTGGGGTGAAGCTGCTTGACTTGAGGGCTCCATGGAGGATCTGAGATCACAGCTCACATTTGAATTGCTACCCTTTGGTGCAGAAAGGCAACTCTCACTTCTCATCTTGCTTTATAATCACCTGCACTTGCCATTTATCTCTTGCTTAGGGCTCAATTCACAGAGGCCACCCGAATCCTATGTTTTCCTCCAGGACTATTGCCTCTCAGCTGAGACATCCTTAGACATCACCCACGCCATCTTGGCTGCCTGTTGTAGCCCTTTTGAAGAAAGGATTTCCAGGCACCAAGATCCTCCCTTCCCTGCAAATACACCTCTTCTCCATTTAACTACAGGCTGCCTGCTGCTAAGCTGGTTCTCTGCAGCTTTTTCCATCAGCAGTACTGATAACTGTTCTTCATAAGAAAAGAATCTAGGATAAGTATACATTAAAAAGTACAAGTTGAATACAAAATGCAACCCCCCTCATTTCTACTCGACCAATCCTTAACAAAAACCTTTGGGACAATAGCTTCTTTGCAGCTCAATGCTGTGCAACAAGTAACAAAGCCCATGGTAATGATGTGATTGACATCAGCTATCTTGGAGAGAGCACCCATCCAAAGGTTTTTTTTCCAGCTGTTGGTTCAAAGCAAACCCAGGTCATCTCTAATTGCAGTTATGCCTGTACCAGCTATGAGAAGCGTGAAAAATATCTCATGGTTTTGCCATGTGCAGATGGTCTATCTCATGGGGTCTGAAAACTAAGATAACAGAACTAATAACCAAATAAAGGCAGAGGAGAAAACAGAAGTGTCTGGGTGGAGTTTACTTTCCCCTTCTTTTTCTCCAATGAATTAAACTAGCCTATTATGTTTCATTTCTTTCAGATGTGGAACTAGAAAAGCATCCCACTTTCTGCAGCTCTGCAGATCACAAATGGAGCTTCTTAGGCACTGTTGCTCAGCTGGAGATTATGAACAATTTGCCAACTGTTTAGGATTTCGAGCATCTTTCAAAATGCTGGAGTTGACATCATGCTGATAAGCACCCAGAAAGTTTGAAAGCTTATGCAAAACTTGTCCAAATAAACTATTAAACCCCTTTGATCTGCAAACCATAGCAGGAAAATAACAGCTAAATCAGTCTTTCTTATATTCCAGCACTTGTGCTTCTGGCTAGAATTAGGAAACACACAGAAACAGCCTTTTCTAACCTCAAAATATGAGACCTTTCAGAATAAGTGCCACCTTAGGCCACCCTCTTGTGGCCAGGGATAATTTTGCAGCCACCCTGTCCTGCTTTTCCCTCTCCATCACACTGACGGCTTCCACTCCCCCCAGCATGGGGAGTTATTAAACCCATTCTCTTTTAGTTCCTTCGTGCTGCAAAATGAGCTTCCCGAGGAGATGCATCAATGCCGGCAAAGAAAATTATGTAGGAATAAACCCAATGCTTGGGACATCAGTTTTCTAGGGTGGAGGAAGATGAGTAAAGGCTGGGAGCAAGGGGAGTCTGTGCTTCCCTCCAAGCACATTGCTACACCCTGAACCCAGTCTCACCACACCGCTCCCATTAACCCCAGAGAGGCCAACCTGCTCCTTGCCTTGGCTTATGAGCAACCTTCTCAGCACGCCTTTCACCCTGCAGCATGGCAATAGGCTGGGGAAAGACGGAGATGTTTCTGCATCGCCAGGGCTCTTCAGCATTGCAGGGCATTCAGCTGCTGAGCCTCAGTGAGTCAGTTCAGTGAGCTGATCTGACAGGAGGGGGGGAAGAAAAAGAAAAGCCTTCCAGGAGATCAGTTTCTTGACCTAATTTGCCCTGAGTGGGTAAAAGGGAAGCAGGGGGTGGTGCAGCTGAGAGCTGGGAGGGAAAGGTGATGGCTGCACTTTTAAGTAGCAGGATCCTAGTTATATACAATATCAAGTCACACCCTAAACCTCTCCCCACATCTGTTTTCCTACCTGGATAGCATAACCAATGCATGCTCACATTGTCACCACGTCATAAATATATGCCTTTAGCCAAAGGTAAATTGGAATTTAGGGTAAGCTTCCTCTATTCTTTTTATTTAAACCTGTTTATGTACTTTTGCAGGGCAATAGCAACACCTCTCCTATCCTCTCCACAGGATACTTATTAACACCAATGAAAGGGAGTAAACAAGGCAGCAGGAGAAACCACCAGGGCATTTTACTGCATCTAATCCTCCTTTTGCATCATTCATATTTATACAGGCCAGAGACTGATTTTCTTGGTCTGCCAAGCGTGGCTGATATATAGACTGCAAACACAGAACAGACCCTTGCTCACAGTTGGCTTTCTCAGTGTCTCACTAGAGTGCTTTGTTTTATCTCTCTGCACCTTCGCAGCAAGACAAAACACTGCAGCTCAGCTGGGTGGGCAATTGTTAAAGGAAGGAGAACAAAATATGCAGTGAGGCCAATCTAGGAAAAGGCTATAGACAGAGCTAAGGAGCAAAGACAAATATATTTATTTAGGCACTAAGGACCAAGTAAAGCATTTGGGCACCAGCAGCCACTGTAATAAGGAGGAATTGATGCCTAGCTCCCTTTGAAAAAATCTTAAACCTTTGCCAAAAGTAAGGGGGAAGAGAAGGGGACAGCTGGCTTTGTGCTGATGGTAAAAAGGTGATGGGGATTTCCTGGCATCAGGAAATATTTTTGCTGCATAAATTCAAGGCAGCAGCTTTTTGCTTTCTACTACTCTCCGCACATAAGGGGACCTCTGGACCAGGGCCCGGCAGGTGGCCAGGGCTCCAGAAGAGCTGCCCCAGTCAGTAGTTGTAAGTGCAATGTGGTGGTGAATGCAATTGGGATCTATTCCAGTCCATCCAGCAGCAAAGTCTGAACTTATATCTAAATTCATGCTGCCTTTTTCTCACCTTCCAGCTACTCACCAAGCTGAGATGCTCTCCCAGAAAGCCTTGAAATAATGTTTTTCCCCAGAAAGCAGCAATTCTAGTTTCTTTTCACCTTTTACTGCACATCCTTATCAGCTCAGGGTACACACTACTTTCAAACGCTTAGTCTCAGACTAAGAATCTGAGCAGCAAAAAGAAAAAGCCTGTTCAGAGTTCTGTAACCCAGGACTCTGTCTCAGTCTTATTCTACTGCGTGTTTGATTTAAACCCCCCAGACAACACAAAGTTAGCTGCCTGGTTCTGCAGAGATGGATAGATCTGTTTGTACAAGACTGATAGTTGCTCAGATAAAATCTTTGTCAATACTTCCTATTGTCAGATGCATCTTGCATGCACAAATAAATCCCCTCTCACTGCCCCATCTTTCCCTTTTGTATTATACTTGGTGTAAGGATAGAGCAACATGTGCTTTAAAAAAAAAAAAGCCTACCGAAACATGATTTTACACTGCCAAAACCCAATTCCCTCAGGGAAGGGGGGGACACTAAGCTAACAGAAAAAGAGCTGATGTCTTACACCTCCTTTGATGCCCTTTCAAGGGACCTCCAGACTCTGGTGCAATGCAGGCCAGCTGAGACCTCACACATGTGGAGCTGAACAACTCTTGGCTCTGACAGTCAGGAGACCAACCGCCCCAAGCGATAACTGCCAAGGGCAGCATCTCTTCAGAGAAGCAGGTCCAGTATTTTCCTGGTCTAGGGGAAGCAGGGCCATTGCATGGCAGGCTAATAGGGTGCTATGCAGAGCAGAAGCAGGTGTTATTTATTGCTCTGGACTCATTAGAAATAATTTGCTGAGCAGAGCTGTGCTGGTTGTAATGAAATGCTCAGCTCACTGATTGCAGCAAGCACATTTGTAACAGCTGGTGGCATGTGACAGAAGCTGTCTGGGAAGGGGCTAACAGGATAACTAGGTCTAACTCTAATCACCAGCTCCATGTGTGGTAGCAACACAGAGGAGCTTCCTGACACAGGTGTTCAAAATGTGGGCTAGGGTTAAACCAGGCTGTCAGCCCAAATCCTAAAACATCACTCAGAAGGGGCTCCTGTGACCAAACGCAGAGGTTGGGCTGGACAGAGTAAGCCTGTGTTGTGCCCTTCTTCCTCTGGACTTTATTATTCAGGATGGATAGCGGGGTCACTTTTCCCAATGCACAACACAGCCGGTTATTTTGTTATGTCCCAACTCCATGTGTAGGGTGAACAAAGCACAGGAGCTGATCTCTGCTCTGCCAGGATCACCCCTGTAAAGGCTGAAGACTCAGTCTTGGGGAGCAGGCAAATGTCCAAGGGGGTAACAGGAAGGAGCCACCCAGTATCAAAGCTGGTCAAGCCTGGATTTGACATAGAAGCATGTATTTTCTATCTCCTCCGCTACATGTGCCCAGAGCTACTGGGGAAGCAGACGGCCAGCACATTAGTTGCTAACCAGCCTCAAGAAGATCATTTCTTCCTGTCTCTGTCCTCAGGGAGGTGCAACCTCTTAAGAAGAAAGAGATATTGATGCTTAAGAGCTACAGCATATAAATAACTTTGGCAAATGTCTTTGTTTTTCCCTCAAATTAGGTACTTTCCATTACACTGATTTATCCCTTTTGCTGAGGCTCACATTTTTCTTAATTATTCCTGACAAGTTGTAAGAGCTATGAGGTTCCCATAAAGAAATCTAAAAGAGCTTTCACCCACTGAAGAATACAGGTGAAGTTCATCAGGCTTGCAGGCTTTGGTGCTAGGGAAGGCAGGGGAAGAAAAAAAATATCAAAAAGGAGTGGAAAAAGACATTTCTGCATGCCTTGTAGCCCCAGGCACCCAATATGGACATGAGGTCTGATCCCAGTTCTCTAGAGCATCATAGCACAGCATGGGATATAGGAAAAACATGGTCCTGACTCACCTCTGCCAGCAGGAAGGACAAGTAGGTAGCAAGTATCAGAATGGCTTCACCAGACATCCACCCTGATGGCATGACAGCCAGGGGGACACAGAAGTCCCCTAACCCCTTCCATCCCAAGCTCTGGATCTCCAGGCCAGAAACATCCATTCTCTGCAGCTACATTAGTCTGACTTTGCAAGGGGTAAACTGCAGACAGCTTGTGAGAGCAAGCACACCACTGCATCTGTCCTAGGCTTGTTAACACTTGCAGGCAGCACGCACAAACCAATAGCCCCTTCCAGGGTCTTAAGTTTCACAGCAGGTCATTTTTTGATCTGTCAATACAACTTATTATTTATTACTGGTGACAGCAGAAGTAGAGAGAAACATGGTTTTCACCCTAGCTGTGACCAATGGGTTACAGAGAAGAAATATCCGGAGTGAGTGAACGAGTCATTTCATTAGGGCAGACATTAAACACTGATTTTGTTCTCTGCAGGAAGAGGGGTGCTTTCCAAGGAAAATGTCAAAACGCAGCAACATGAGTTTAAGAAATAAAATAGCCTTAAAATAGGGATTAGGCTCCTAAGCTGGCACTGTTAGAGTGCTCTCTGGCATTGGTCCCATCCATACCCCACTTCCCCATCCCCTTTGAGGTGTGGGCACAAGAAATAAGCTGTCCAAACCCCTACCTTGCAGCTTCAGAGGAGGGCAGGGGTTTCTAGCCACCCCATTTTCCATGCTGTTGCTGCAACACCTATACTTACATTAAGCTGGAGTCACAGCTGTGCTTTTTTCCCCCCCCGCCTTTGACACCCAAAGGTCTTTCAGTTCAAGGTTTAAGTCACCCATGTGTGAGCATCCCTCAAGCAAGAGCCTACCAAACCTACTGTATCCAAGCCCATAGGGGAGCCTCAGGCTGAGCATGAGGTGCTAACCCCATTTAAGCCCCTAACACTATGAAGTTTTCACTGCTGTTTCAGTTGAAGGATGTTTGGCATCAGCTACAGCTGGGAAGGATGCAGCAGCCATCTGCCTCTCTGCTGGAGCTGTTGCAGTTCACAACTCAGCACATTCACAAAAAAACCACTTCGCATTTCAGCTGCTGTTAATACTCTGCCTATAAACTGTGGCACTCAGGAGCACACACACGTCCTAGTGAGATGACCTGCTGTAGGGCAGGACCCTCCAGCAGCACTAATGCTCACACCAGTAACAGCACATAAATTCTCAGCTATATGGTGACTACTGCTGTCCCCAAATTAGCCCATAACAGGCACTGCCCTGAACTAAGGATGATCCTCCTTTCACTCTTTTACCCTTTTGTCAGCACAGATCCAGAAAGGTGGTAAGTAGTTCCCCAACTGCTACCAAGAGAAAAAAGTACTAAGTCAGCACCACTTGTTGGAAAAGCTTTCTAAGATAAATGGGATCAACTCACCAGAGCTGAAACACAGCAGTCCTCTCAGCTTCTACCCTGGCACTCTCCTCTCCCGCTAATGCTTCAAGGATCACAGCTCCCAGGTGATTACAGGTGGCCTTAGTGGCCCTTAAAAGCACTGTGGTGTGAGCTGGCTTCCTCCCTCCTTAATTGAAGAAGGCTGGGGGCAACACCTGAGATCAGTGTGTAATTGCTTCTCGGAACAGATGGTTTCATTGGCCTTAATCAAGCCAATTAGGAACATATATTCTCCAGAGGGGTTGTGGGTGACATCCCTGAGGATGGGAGAGAAAAGAGGTTATTTTCTTTTATGTAATCCCCCAAAAGCTTGTGAAAATTCAATTTCTGGATATGTTTTTTTCAACTAAAAATTTTGCTTTACTGGAATTAGTGGGCTGGGGACACAGAGTTGAAGTCTCTGTTTGTCCAATATCTGTCCAGAGCACATGGAAATCTCAGACCTATGTTTGTGCCACAGCAAATCCTGTGGACTCACTAAAGTGGATAAGCTAGGTCTTCCATGTGTTCAGGAAACCTTGAACACCACTGGAGAAATTTTGATCCAGTAACACCTGAATCAGATGACTTCTATGTTTTGTCTTACACTTATCTTAGAAATGGTCACATGAAATATAAATACTATAAAGAAATGGTCTTCCTTCAGTGTTTGCTCTGACTTTAATGAAACTGCTCTCATTTGTGAAGGTTTCTTGCCTATAAAAATATTTGCTAAGTCCTAACTCATGATCTATGGCTATTGCAAGCTGCTCACTGTCAGAAAAACAGACATCCCGGTGGTGAATAAACCAGAACCGCTCATTGCATCAGCTCTCATCCCCTCGTGTGGATGCAGTGAGACTGTGGTTGGGAACTGGCACAACGCAGCCCACAGATGAGAACACAGATGTCCCAATATTCAGCCCAACAGGTGGGGAGCATTTGCACAGAATGCTGAAGACCTAGACATAATAACAGTATCAAATTAATGAATTATCTTTAATAACCATAGTAGAGGCTTTCACTCAAAGGAGCTCTGAAATGCTGCACACAGCTGTATGCTAGGGATGATGAAAGAAAACATGTTAAATAAATCTTTATATGTTTTATTGTTTCTGAAAAAGGGCTTGTTGGACAAATCTCTCTGTGTGTGCATAAATTTTAATTCTTTACCTAGCTCTTTAGGCAGCTACTTTTTTAGTGGAAGATACTTCACAACCTTGTTTGGATATGAAAGAAGATTGTGGCCAGACAGATGGGCAAATACTTCACCTTGGGAAAACTGCCAGCTGGCTTTTCCTGCCTTCACACTGCCGATAAGAAATAAGTTTTCACAGGCTTGCTCACCATCTCAAAAGCTGTCTCCAGTCCTGCGGTCCTCGTGCAGAGCTGCTGAGGGGCTGCGGACCCGTGTGCACCACAGGGTTAACAAGAAGCCAGGCTGTAAAAGCAATTCCAGCCCTTGCTAATCCCATCCACTGAGCTGTAAGTCTGTTCTCAAGCTTTCCCGGCACAGTTCGTTGCTGCATGTGCCTTTATATTACAGCAGAGCACTTTATCTTTTTTTAGGGCTGTTGCAAATAGTGATGCTTCAAGCTGCTCTTTCCAGATAAAGGACTGGGGTTGGACTTCTTGGAAATGCAGGATTTGCGTCCCCAGTCAGAGTGTTTTTCCTCCTGGCACGTGCCCAAAGTGCCCGTAAACTGTGCACTGAGGGAGGAGATCAAATAAAGTTTCCAGGGCAGGATGCTGTTGATTTCCTCATCATAGATTGATCTACGTGGTGGCCTTTCTGCTGATGACAGCAATATACTCAGCTATTTAGAGATGGACCTTCCTCTTCTGGGTTCGCTCCCCTGGGATTACCCTGGACTTCTCTGGCTCTCGGTTCTCTCAGAATCTCCCTGACTCGCGTGTCTCCTGGACATCTCCTGTGCTTGTCATCCATGGGAGCCACCTCAGGGTAGCTGTCCTCTGGCCATCTTGCACTGGTGCAGCTGGAATAACCATGCCAAGGATGCTGATGGTCAGACTCCGATCTGTAACTGGGAGGTACTGAAGGATCCAGGAAATTGGTGTGAGCGGAGAACAAGCCAAGGGATGGAGACCATGGTTGTCCTTGTAGCTGGTGACCATCTCTCCCTATAAAGAGCACTGGACAGTCGTTAAGTGTAATCTTATTTCTCCTTGGTCTTTCTCTGGCACCTCTGACCACTTCCCCATAGTATAAAGCCCAGCTGGAGTTTTCATTAGGGAGAGCACACAACCTTTGTGTGTCCAGTGCCCAGGGCAATGGCATTCTCATAGCTTTTGGAGCACTGTAGGCTCTACTGCAAAAACCAGTGTTAACCCAGACCTGGTGACACGATTAATTTTAGACTTCTCTGAAGTTAGACTGGTGCATTTCCTCTATATCTCTCTGCAAGTAGTGAGGGTAGGACGATCTATGGCAATGATGTTTTGAAAAGGCAATCCTGTCCTGATTTCAGCTGCCTGGCCAAGGGCAGCATCAGGCAGTCTCAGGACGAGACTTATCTTCAGTGATTTACACACCTTTCTGTGCACTCAATGGATCTGGATGCTGAAGACAGAGATTGACTCAGAAAGCTCTCAAAATATTTTTTTTCCCCATCTTATTCCCATACCCCCTGATTTTATCCTAGTCATGACTGGAAATGCTGGCTTTTTTTCCTCCCCAAGTATTCCACTTACTCTAACAAGACATGGATTGCACTTAATTGTTTATCTGATCTGAAGCTGTAAACTGTTTAAATGATCACCCATTAATAGTCAAGGTGGATGCTGCTTTCATACGTTGCACTGCAGAAAAACAAGAGATGCACACGTTATTTGAGCGAATCAATAATTACTGCTCATGAAATACTATAAAGATATGGTACACCACTATTTATTAGATCATTATTTTAGGTTGTTTCATTTAATTTGGTGACAAGCACTAGAATTTACATGTGAAAGGAAGCTGATTTTCCACAGACCGTTGTGAGTTTGTTTCTGCTACCCTATGCAGATAGCGATGCACCAGAGCTTCATTTAGAAGAAGCAGGACGCCAGCCCCCAGCAGTGATACACAGACTTGCTCTTACGGAGCATTTTGTCAACCCTGAGAGTTTACAGCCTGCAAATAGCTTCGTTCAAGCCCAGTAGTTTCTGCAAAAAAACCAAAACAAAACACCCTGATTGCTTGCTCAGGCACGGTGCAGGGTAGGTGGACAGAAAACGTCTGGCTCAGCGGAGCATCTTGTTTCAGCCCAGCTCGCCCTTGCCCGTGCTCACTCCGCACACTTGGTGCCGGGGCCCCTCTGGGTCTTGAACAAGGAACGATTCATCATGTGAAAAAGGAAGGCGTCAGGCCATAGAGTAATTGCTGGGAATGGGGGGGATTGAATGACTAAAGCCCCATTTAAGTGACAGGAATTTGCCTTTCATTTCAGTGTGGCTAGGATTTGCTCACAAGAAAAGAGGGGAAAGTTTCTAAGATTTCATTCAGTTTGGATAAGTACCAACAGTTTGTTTGGTTATCCCAGAGCCTTTTATCTGCAGTAAATACAAAAAGAAAAGGCCTTTGAGCAGACAGATTGAGAGGGTGTTAAATAACTTGTTACCCTTTTGCTTATTCTGAGTGCAAGTAGCCAATTTTCATTGATGGAGGCTTTACAGGGCTGCCTACATAATATCAAGTAGTAGTAAATTGTATTGGAGACTTTAATGATGCAAATTTAACATGCTGCTTGTGGCTTACCCTGGACAAGCCAGTGGATCGATGCATGAGGGTCATGCATTATTTTAGCTGAAAAACTGTCGAAAAAAAATGTTGAGATTGCAGAAGACAATTCAAGAGACATACATAAATAGCTACAGGCAAGGAGTGGTTTTCCTTTATCAGAACTTGCCAAAATCTGATTCTGAGAAGTCTCTGCTGCAGTGAAACTTCACCTCCTGACTTCTCACCTCCAAAAATCTCCGGTTTTCACCCAGAATGGAATTCTGTGCGATGCAGACAGTGGTCTGGTTTCAGCATAATTCTTCTCCACTCTGGTGCCAGAGAGGTCTAGTAGCAGCCGTGAGACTGAATCAATATTTGCAACAATCACATGGAACTTTACCTTCAAGCTTTTTGAGTTCAGCTATCTTTTAAATTTGGCAGAAATAATTCTCCACCATCTACTCGCTGTTTTTAGCAGTAGACCTGAACAAACAGTCCTGGCGAGTGGGCGGATGATCTGGTCCCACTTACCTGTGCAAATTTGACTCTGTATTTGCATGGTGCCACATCAAAAAAGGAGTAAAAGAGTTCTGAGAAGCTGAAACACATCTGCGTAATATCATTTGGGTCAGGCACTCTGAGCATCAAATATTTCCATGCAGCTAATTTATTGTTCTTAAAAAATACCTTATGGTTGATTGTTCATGAACATTTAAAGAGTTTCCTATGTGGCAATTCTTTCTCCTCCTGACAGGGTATCAATATCGATCCAGTCATTCTGTCAGCTCACGTACCAGTTTAGTTACTACCACAGTTACTGCTACAGCAGTAAAATTTATTGAACAGACATTCTTGCTCTACAAGGTGGAAATGAAGGGCTGTCTCTGCTCATTCCCAAAAAGCATGCTGTAACTATCTCAGGAGGTGAAGAGCTTTGAACGTGTATGGAGCTGCAGACTGTATTTTCAAAATTGGATGCTAAGAATGACAACCAAAAAAAAAATCATAGAGCAAGCAGGAAAGGAAAAAATTCATTTTTCGGGCTCTCACTAACCACTGTTCACTTTTTCCGGCTACACAGATCCCTTCCTGCTCCTGGCTGGTGTAAAACTAGCTGTGAGCTCCGTGGGTTTCTCCCTCTCCCTCTCCACTTTTGCTCATACTGTCCCTGCTAAGTGTCGCACAAGCCCTGCAAGGCAGCTGGAAAAATCCATTTGTATGAAATCCTATGACTGCAGAGCGGGGATATTTGGGTGAAGGTCTGTTCTGCTCCCAAGGCGAGGTGCCCACCTTGCATCCTAACACGCGTTGCCATAATCGCCAACTTTGCCACTGTCGTGCTGCTGTTACAGACACAGAGAGGAGAAGGGAGCGAGAGGGACTGCCTGTGTGCGGAGTGGGAAGCGGTGGGTTTGGCAGCTGTTGTCTCATTAGTTTTCCATTAACTATCAAGAATAACATGTGATGCATTCCTATACCCCTCTAGCTGTCAAAGGTATTTAAATGCCCAGTGCCATCTGACTGGGAATGTGAAAGGCAGTGGTGGAAAGACAGGTCACACTAAGCAACTAGGAAGCCAAGGGGCCAGCTGGTATCTTAAAAGGGTGTCATTTGTAAGGCACAAATGGGTCTAAGTGAGCACAAGGGAGGCTATGACCCTGAGCACTGAAGCACATACTTCTCTTTAAGCAGTTAGCAATTCCGCTAAATTCATTGGCAACAATATTTTTGACCCACTCTTTTCTGTGTCTAATGTTCCCTAGATAAAAAATAGAAGTGATAATATCAGCTTGGCAGTTGTTGAGGTTTACAGGGTAAATGTTTGCAGAGTGCTTTGAGATAGGAACCTAGGAAACAGGCCCAAAGGGGACTCCAAGGGTACCACATCTCATAGGCACATCCACTGCTTAATATCTTTGATAAATTCAGCAAGCTGAAACCTGTTAGATTTCTCACCCCTGGTATTTTGGCTGGCAAACTATTCCCAAATGTTACCTTTCTGAGGATTAGAAGCAGGACTGTTAGTATGGGCAAATGATGAAAAAAGAAGAAAATCCAATTAAAAAAAGATTATGGATTGCATTACGAGCCAAAAGGAGCAAGCGTACTCTGAACAGTCCATTTGCTTCCTGCCTGGCTCTGGGCACCGTCCCCCCATCCTCTGCCACCGATATGTCACTGTTCTCCCTCCCTTGCTATTTCCAGGCATTATCCCCCCATGACTCCTTTCTGCTGTCTCCAGGTACCGCTCCCTGCCGATCTTCCTACCAATTTGGATCCTCTCCTCCTCCACCACCTGATTTTGAACATCAGAAATCCAGTCTCCCCTTACAGCCCTGGACCATGGACATTTACCCTCTTGCACCCAGCTCCTGGCACCCCGTTAGCATCCAGCCCCATCCCAGGCTGGGGCCAGGAAAGCCTCAAGCTGCAGAGAAGACCCTTACATTTGATGAGATAGCATTTCTTCCCTTCATGCTGGCTGACGAAATGAGCTGTATGGAGAAAACGGAGAGCCTGATGGAGGAGTGTGTGGGGAGGGTGGTTGTACCATCAGCCCCGGGCTTCCAAAAGCTGGCAATAACCATCAGGGCAGGATGGTGGCTGTGCCAGCATCGGGGACCATGAAAGCAGGAAGGAGCCAAAACCGCAGTAACAAACGATTATTTTTCTTCTCTTTTCAGTCATTATTTCCTAAGACGAGAAATTGCTTTTGTTAAACATTTTAAAATTGAGGCCACTTTCTGTGCAGCAGTCATGATCTGCCTGTCTTTCACATCCGACAGCGGGGAGAGGACCTGGTTTTGGATGTCATCCATCAATGACAGATTCACACCACCGTGTGACGAAGGACAAGGCGGGGAGGAAGGGGGGGGGGGGGGGGGGGGGGAGGGCTGGTAAATAGCATACAGAAATTTCATTTTCAGTTGCCAGCTCAAAACCAAGCCCAGCTTGCCATGGCCTAAAGCCATTTCCTGTTGAGTGTAATGACTTTGGTAGTTGCTCTGCACTTATTAGACAGCAACCAAAAAAAACAACAGCAAAAAGCAGTCTTTGAAAATGAAGCAGACATTGCTAACAACAGCTATCCGTCTTAGTCTCCATTTCCCCCTGGAAACAGATCCCAGCAGTTAGTAGGACTCCCGCATCTTTCATGGAAATAAAAATAAAGTTAAATAAACCCCAAACCTGCTTCTGTCTCTCTGCAAACATCATCGGAGGAAGTGAAATCACAGCAAAACCAGCAACTGGCACCACAAAGAGCCGATTTGCTCCTCCACAAAAACGTCGCGACCGCCCTGGTGCGGAGCCCTGACCCAGGGCAGCGCGGCGGAGAGAGCAGACCTACGGCAGCAAAAAGTCCCGCGGCCACCCCCTTCCCGTGTGAGACTGGATCAGGGCAGTGAAGCAAAATACCCTTAATCCTGACCTGGCAGTATTTGAGGGAGTCACTGTGCATCTGCTGTTTTGCACACAACGCCTTTACTTTTGTCTCCACCTGATGAGCTCCAAACTGGCAGCCAAGAGCAACGGCGACGGCCCCGCGGATCATTTCCTAGCGAAACAGCTGTGCTGGCAGTGCCGATTAATGTTTCAGGATAACTAACTTCCTCCTCATCTGTGATTCCTCTGTCCCGCTTAGTCTGTTCATGTGGAAGTGGCTTAGCGCTGGATTTAAACAGCCCTTCTTCCGCAGACTAACTTTGCCTGGTATTTGTCCGTGTTACGGCATGCATCCGTGTGAAAGAAAAAGCGTGTTGAGGGTAATGGAGCAGAAGGACAGAGGGTCATCATTATTTTTTAAACTACTTTGGGGATTCTGAAGAAATCACTGGCAAGTGTCAACTATGTAGGCATTTTGATGTGGCTGCCTCGCAGAAGGAAGTTTGGCTCTGCCACATCTTCCCCTCGTTCAGATTGCTTTCACCCGAATTTTAATGATCTAAAAGACCCTTCAAGCTTGGGAAGGATAAAGCCAATAAAATGTTTGATGTGGAGAGATGGCACAGGGTGACCCTGAGTGCTGTCCTTTGTGGATGAAAAATGTCTCATTTAAAGTTTTTCAGTTTGTGGAACTCTCCCAGAAATGAATTTGATTTCCTGGCTTTTGCATTCACTTCTGATTTCAGTAGAAATCGGCTCATGCAATCAGGCCCGGACAGGGAGATGGATCCAGCCTGATTTTGTGCGCGGACACTTCACCATCACCCCACAGAGGTATAACGGGTGGTCTTCCTCCAGCAGCCCGGGTCGGCCGCTCCATAAACAAGAGAGCTGGAATGATGAATACTGAAGCTGTCGCCACTACCAAAATATCCACATCGGTCCTTAAAACCTTGCTAACTAAAGAGTGTGCAAAGGGCTGGAGATCTTCAAGAGATGAAGAGACATTTTGTGCCCACCAGAAAGCAGCTGATAATGAAACAGGAAAGCACAGCCCACGCCATGCTGAACATCTGCATTCAGGTTTTAACTTCTCCATCCCCTTAGAGTCCTGATTTAGTTAATTGTCCAAAGGGAGATAAAAAATTATGCCTTCTTTTATTATGTCTGAGCTGTTGGCAGCAAGGAGCGCCTGTATCTTGCAAACTCTGATGTTCTTTCTGATTTGAGGAGTTTGGCTGCTCTGGTTTCATGTAACTGCATTTGCTTTTGGCCCAGAAAAGGTAAGAGAAGGGAAAAGAAGTCACTTTGCTGTTTCAGGTCATGGGGAACCAGTCAAACAGGCTGGGATCCTACCCCGAGCTCTGCACGGGGGACCCTGCCTGCACAGGGCTTGGTGCCGTCCTGCTCATTCAGTGGGATGATTTCTATTAACTTGAATTGTGTATGATCTCAAACCACTCAGGAATAACCTGTGTGAATCTCTTTCAATAAAGGCCTTTCCCATCTTTTTATAAATTGAAATACCCTGGAATAGTAATGCAAAACCTGCGACCTGGAGGAAATTGATGGAAATATATTTTTCTTCTTCACTACCAAACAGAATGAAACTCTCTGACTCTTATGATATTTCATGTTTTTCTTAGCACTGAAACTCCTGCAGATGCACGATTAGATAGAATTCTCGGCTACCAGTAAAAAGAGGGAGTACGTTTTTAGCCAGAAGGATTGCAGAGAAAAGCTTGAATTCAATGTTAGGGCTTAGGAAGCAGAAGGTGCATTAAAAATAAGTTAAAATATCATGCTTTCTTGGAATCTGACTCATGCTTTGGGGATTGGAAATTCTGGAAATGGTTAATTAGTAAAAACACTTGGGACGTTCTCAGCTAGAACATCTTCTGTGCCAGGATCACAAAGGGCTAGGATTTAATCTACATATACAACAGCAATGGGAATTACGCACCCTGCTGTATTTCAATATCCAGCAAGACATCGCTTTGGCATGTTTAGATACCTCCATAGCTCTGCACATATGCACCACAATGGGATTTACTTTCCTTTAAACCAAGCTAATCAGTACCTGTGGAAGGCACAACAGATTTCAGTACAATTTGTTAATATATTATAGGTCGTGTTTTGTTTTTTCTTTTTTTTGAGCAAATGAGTACCCTCAATAATCAGTGCTATTGCATTTAGTTAGATTTGGTTCCTGCTTATAGAGGAATAACACAGAGGTGCTGAGTACTGGATCATCAGATCTCAGGTTTCCTGCACCAGAATGTACCTCCTCACCAGAGGATTGTCCATCTGCTATTGAAAGTGATGGTTAAAGATCCAAAGTTGTACACTAAATCTTATTTCTATTTTCTTATGTGAAGTCACACATTCTGTGTGAATAATTAAGAATCTGTAAATCCAAGAGGCTCATATAAGAGGCTGAGTAACTATCAAAGCTTTGGATCAATCCCAAATTTAATCAAACCAATAAAGAACGGGTAAAAGAATTCTACTCACTGCTATATAATATCAGTTTAAGACTTAACTGGATCAAGGGAAATAGGAAACAAAATCCTTGACAGTTCTTTCCAGAGTTACCCTTACAAAACACGAGTCCTGTCATTTATTTGCCTTGTCCTTGATATATACGCACAAAAGAAGGGACGATTTTACAGCAGAAAATATCAGTAATGTCTTAAGGGAGTCAGGCAAAATTGGTTTGTCTATTTACAAATCAATACATAAAATCCTCCATAAAGCTGGTACTTATTTCACTTCGATGCCTAAGCATTACTGCGGGCATAAAGGGTTGTTCTCTGTAATGTGTAATGGCACGGAGCAACGAAGCTGGTGTGCTGCGTTGGCTTTCTGGTTTTCTGTGTGTATGCTCATGTCAGTGCAAGCTACGCGGTTTCATCAGGGTCGTGGGCTGTGGAGGTGTGCTGAGCAGCACACCATGCTGGGAATCCCACATGGATATGCTTGATCTATGACTCAGGGACCTCCTGAGACCTTCCTCGCCTGTCCCAACGCTCCTGGCATTTAGTCCCTCTCTCCTATCAGACAAGTCCATTGCAATATTTCCATCAGAAATTCCCAGAGGGAAAGAATTTTCCTCCATCTGTTTTCATTGCCTTGTACGAGGGAGTAATTAGACACAAAGCCCCATGTCAGAGCACGAGGTTAAAGTCCCGTCATGTGCCCTCTGTGGGAAAGGCAGCCCTTCCTGCCCCTTCGGACTGCTCTGATCATTGGATGTATCATCGTTGGATGATACAGAAGAGCTCAGACCCTCCTGGCATCAGCATTCCCTGGAATGTCGGCAGGTTTTTGTATGATGTTGTTTTCTCCACTGCTGGGCAGATCCAGCATGTATTCCCTAGGGACTGGGAATAAGTGGAAAAGGCTGTGCAGGCTCAACTGGGACAAGTGAGGTGGTATCAAGACGTTTCGACCAAAACATAGGGAGGATATTATCTGTAAACTCTACTTCTACTTTCTTCAGGGAAGGCCAAGATCTGTCCCTGGGAAAAAGGATGCTTTTATATCTGTACAAAACTTTAACTGGGAAAAGGAGCCCAGAGAGCGCAAGGGCATTCCTCGTATAATTATCAGGAATCTGAAATGTTGCCCACAAAAGGAGCGAGGGAAGATGCAGAGGGAGAAATGATACCTTTCATTAAATTAGCCGAGCAGATCAGTTGCAGTACAACAGAGGAACAGAAAAAAGACAGCCCTTCTGCAGGGCTGAGACAAAGATGGCAAACTAGATAAACAGTCACTAAACACAGCCAAGACCCCAAGCATCGATTTGAATGCTACAGTTATGAAAACATTGCCCTTAACCATTTGAAAACGTCGCTTGCAGGATGTAGGATCAACCCTAAGAAATCAGTGAGAGAAAAACTGGTCGGGTAGAAATTCCATAAAATGGGGGTCAACACCTTTTCTATTTTCTCCATCAGGATTTAAAAAGACATAAAGTCTGGGATACAAAGGCCAACCGCAAGAAAGAAGATTTTTTTTTTCCCCTCAGCCAGCAGTAAACAACACACATCTTTCAGAAAATGAGACATGTCCCAAGGAATTTAAGATGGATCATTGCCTTTTATGAAACATTAGATGTGCCTGGAAGTTAACACTGAAAATTAGAATGCAGAGAATAGACAGACCACAGAAAAACATCATTATGTGCAACATATTGACTTATCTTTCACAGTGGGGATAACAGCATTATTGTTTAGGTAAGCAAATGGGAATTCAAATGGGAGACCAAAGCCACCTTGGATCTTTTTTTTTGGACAAGATGAAATTTGCTGCAATGTCCTGTATTACTGTATTATGCATTACTGCCTGGAGGAAAGTTTCTCCCTAAACAAGCAGAGGAAAATATTTTGAGAGAGATCACAAAGGAGCTTAGAGCAATGAGCAAACACCAAATAGGCAGCGTAAGCATGATTAATTTGTTTCTGCCTGCTCCCCCATTCAGAGAGAGATGAGCTGGGAAAAACATGGTTTATTTGCAAAAGAAACAGATTCCTATCATGAAGAGAATGGGGACAAAACTGCTGTGAATTCTCTTTGTTGCCTTTTGTGCAACAAATTCTCCAACACAAAGATGTAAAACTTAAAGCTCCCACATGCTGGAATGCTCTCACATTGCTATTTCCAGCAACAGCCGTCGGTGTTCAAATGCCTTTGTTCTCCATATTTCCCTTCCTCTTTTCATGTGCTCTTTTTTTACGGTCTTCTACCTGTTGGTTAACAAATTACTGTGTTACATGAATGGGGAAGACCGGATCTCTAATAAAGGACTTGCGATGAGCAGAGATGATGCTGGTGGTTTGTTCTACAAGGTACTTCCTAGACAATTTGTGCCACAACAGCCCCAGGAGGACAGCCTTTTTGAGTCTTAGGTGTTGCTGTTGCATGATGCTCGGGTTGGTGGCTACGTGAGACATGGTTTTGAAGGTGAAGGCACTTTAAGAGGCATGTCAGCACTCTGCCCTGGTGGCACAGCGGAGGGGGTGGTGGGTGCTGGTGTGAAATCAGGAACCGCCAGCCACGGTACAACTTCTCAACCTGGTTTTGCTGCTGAATTGGAGGTGTGAATAACCATGCCCTCAATCCGGAAGCGGGAGCTCAGTGGTTTCAGGTCACCTACTTTCCGAGGCTGCCCACCCCTCTGCTCACGATGAAGAAGCTGCGGTGTCTAAGTTGGACACACCTTGTGTGCAGTCTGACTATTGCAGGAGTTGGCCTGAATCTGGCCCTCACTTTTGCTGTGCTGCCGTTCCTGGGCGAGCAGCGGGGATGCTGCTGCTTTTTCTGCCAGCCCTCGCTGCCCAGCGGGACCGTGGGCTTCTAGGGCAGCAGCAGCCTCATCTCCCTGCTCCTCGTGGGGGACCTGACCTCAGCTGGCTCCCACCACACGTCCTCCCTGCTGCCACCTCCCCGTCTCTTACCATCTCCTTTGTGCTAATCTATCCAGGAGGTTTATCAGGTGGTTTGCGGTAACCTGACATTTGTACTGACAGTGAGCCCTGAAAATATGTAAGAGAGTGCCTTGGATTTCATAGGGATTCATTTCATTTTGGTCTCTTTTAGAGATTTGTTACTCTTTTTTGTCCCTGAGAATAAGTCCTGTTTGTGCTGGTGATATGTCCAGCAAGGGCAGCTCCCAGATAAGTGGGAAAATATGCAAACAACGAAGATTTGGAGGAAGGCAAGAGATTTTTCTCAAGGTTTATGCACTTTTATGAAGTGCTGAAGACCAGTAAAAACTTTATTTTAAACTATAGTTCATCTGTATGACGTGAGAGGAAAAGAGATCAAATGCACCAGCCACAGGACTCTAGGGTATGGCTTTTTTTTTACTTCAAATCACAGTATAACCAGCTTTAAAGAAAGCAGAAACACTGAAAACAGTTTTCTGGGAACAAAGTGCATTGCATATTGCTCAGCTGTGGTTTAGAGATTTGTTCCCTTTTCCTTCCCCCATCCATTGCTAAGTTGTGTCTTCTCTCCTGGTAGCTAGCAATAAACTAACACCTCAGGGATGGAGGGAATGATTGAAAAACCATGAAAACCTTTGAAAGCCTTGACCTACCACCAGCAAACCACCTTCCACTGCAGTTGAATATCTGCTTGCATTTGAATATTTGATGGAATCTGGTTGAACTCAAATGAAACTGTTGCTGGGAGAGGAATAATGCTATAACAATCTATAGTAATGATCCGAAGTAGTGCCATTTGCAGCAATGGCACTGTGTTACTCACTGCGTATCGCTGCCGCATTGTTAATGAGACCACTGAAACACACAGAGCCTATTAATGATGGGAGAAAAGCCTGCAGGGAGCTGAGCACCCACGGTTTTCGGAGGCCCTCGACTCACATCCTCTGTGCCAGCTGTAGAAGTTTCCACTCAGCCTCTGACACGCAGGGATTGCCACCCCCTCACGTCTCCCAGCTGAAAATGGGAGCCCTCCCTAACCCATTTCAGTGTGCAAAGACTGGGATTACTGGTACTTCTGCAAGGGGCGTACTGAGGGAGAGGTGAAAAGGCAGGATCTCCTCTCTTCTCTGATGGCTTCTGAAATGATTTTGCCTGCAAGCCCTCTGCAACTGAAGTTTCATTCTCCTATACTGCGACCATTTTTGCTTCTGCTCTCTCACTGTCATACAACTACCAAAGCCAAAGACAGATCAGTTATAGACTTCCTTGCAAAAAAAAAACCCAAACAAAAAGAAAAACTCACCTGGCTCACTGGAAGATGCTAAGATTAAACCTGGAGCTAAAGCTGACCCAAAGGTCATCTCTGAACTCCTGCAATGGCTGAAGATGTGCATCATTCATTTCTAGGCTGGGTGAGATGCTACAGAGGTCATTGACCCAGAGGAAAGCACAACTGGTAAGGTGACAAATGCTACCAAAATTCTTCCTCAAAGCAAAGAGGAGCCAAAGGAGAAGCGTAATCACATCGTTCGAGCGGCTGGCTTCACGCCAAGTGAAAAAGATGTGAAGCTGTCACCGCTTCCTCCAGCACTGCTGAAGGGGTAGTGGCAGGGAGAAGAAAGCAGACATCTCCTCAAAAGCTCACCTTGATCTTCTGAGTAATTACGTTTCCATTAAGCGGCGCTTCCTGCCGTCCCCCGGCGCACAGGTGTTCCCGTCTGTGTTTGCTGTCTGAGCACTCGATACCACCTCAAAGTGGGTGGTTGTGGAGGCTCCTTCAAAGAGCTGTTGCCAGGCTGAACGGAAAAAGTCTTGGTTTTCCCATTTCTCCTCCCCGCCTCCATTCAGCGCTCGGCGCCGCTAGTTAAATTGATAAGCAGCAGCTGGGACGGGGGGGCTGTTTCCATTGGGTTTTCGTTAATGGCACTGTAAATAGTTGTAGTGGGTTTTCTACTCCACCTTTCCGCAGATGCAGGAGAGGATGAAAACCACTGCAGCCACAGCCCAAAGGGAGATGTTCTTGTCTCACATGGTGAGAGCTTGTGCTGTACCTGGAGAAGGACACGTGTCCATGAGTAGGTCACTTATGGATTTACTCCCTGCCAGGCTTCCCCGTGTCTTCTTCTGAGTTATCAGGCTCTGCCCCTCGCCTGGCCCAGGGTCCGAGATGAGACAGGTCCTGATCTAAGCCCGTCTGGCTATTTGGGCACTGGCTTCCAACAGCTGAGACTCTACCATCAGATCCAAAGAATGACATTTCTGCCAGCAGTGGCCATTTAAACCCAAATTATTTATTATTATTCAGGGCCTTTATTAATTTAAAGAAGAAATTGTTAGTGGCCCAGATTCTGAGAAATAGCATTCACTCCGGACTTGTAATATGATTGCAGCCTTGTGCTGGCCCATGGGGCGTTCGTTCAAACTTGGCCCTCAAAAAGGGTCACCAAGCCCCTGCCCCAGGGTATTTCTATTTGCTTTCAATTGCAAATGAACGTTGTATAATGACTTAATCTCCAGTTTGCCTTGTAGAAATTGATTTATCACTTAATAACACCCTTGCTGTGATGGGGCGAGAGGAGGCAGAGCCTGAGCAATAGCTCTATTGTGCTGTCAGTATAAATTACAGTTAAAGATGTTACTCTTTAACCACAAGTTTTGGGGTTTCTGGGTTTTTTACAAGTGCAATTTTCAGCTGACAAAAGGCTTTTTGCACAACAGATTCTTTCCTGTTTAGGGTTACATCCCACACAGTTTTCACAGCCTTGCTGCCCTCTGAATCTCCTGCAGGCAGCAGCATGCAGGGGAGAGGGGATCAAACTACAGAAAAGATAGAGTCTGCTTTCTGCTCTGCACATTGCAGTGTACAGCTATTGGTGATAATTATAGGGAAAAGGCTCATTGATTTACATTCCTCTTTCTGAAAAACTGAGGTTTCAATAGACCCAGGGAAAGGAAAAAAATAAACTAAGAAATCTGCTCTACTTTATCTGTTATTAGAGAGGAGAGAGCTGACTTCAGGTATCTGTGAGAGTCACATGAAACTCCAAGACAGAGTTAAGTCTGAAGGAGGAGCTTTACTTCTAAAGTACAGACTGTCTTATTTTTACTAGGATCTCACCCCAAGCTGGGTAGCTGAAATCTGAACTAAAAGTGCATCAGCTCTGTAGAGATGGCCTTGTCCTGAAACAAGAGTTCAGATGGAGCCAGGAGCAAAAGCAGGATGTGGGGACCACTCCTGGGTTTCATAATTTGGGCATAGCCTAAATGTGCTGTAGATTTCTTCCTCTATAAGTAGACTAAAAGATGATACAGTCAATAATACTCAGTCAGTAATATTGAAATGCCAGAAATGGATAGAAAGAGTGGTATCAGATCTATCTAAAGCTGAGAGCTCTTGATCTCCTGCCTGGCTGCAGATAGAAGAATCCTGCGGTAGCTTTTGGTACAGTTTGGTCATCCAAGGGAACAAGGAATGTCACATTGGCAGACTGGTGTTTTTATGCAGAGGAGCTGAATTAATATGAGTGGCGGGCTACAAATAAAGGAGGCCAAGTCTAGCTCAGGAATTTTGCACGGCTGGAGACTCCTGTCTCTTTTTATCCTGCAGCTTGTTGTTAACTTCAGTTTTGTCTTTTACATTCAGCTTCTGAGAAGTTCCCACGAACTGTAGACTCAATAATCCCTGATTTCACCCAGCCCAGGACTCGAGGGTAGCATCAACCAGCCTGTAATTCCTTTGGCATAAACAGGGAAAAAACCCCATACTCTATAAAGTAATATAAACCAGGGCTTATGGGGTTAACTTACTATGGCATAAAGACTCATAGAGGGGAGAAAGATTTATTTATAAGTTAACATTTTTATACACACACATGCATATATATACTCATTAACTTGCTAGAATGTATATTGGGAACATTTAATACATTCTTCAACAGCTGAGAAATTTCTGTTCAGCTCATGAATTCATCACCACAGTGAGTGATAATGAGCCTTTTGCTGTAGGATGCAGCTCCTGGTGAAGGAGAGACTAGAAATCCACACTTTTCCTGATATTAAGGTTAGACTGAGAATGGGAAAACATAAGTTAACCCTTGTCATTTTTGCTAAGTATGCCTATAATGAACCATACTAAAATTAGAAAGGTAAAAACATTTTAAAAAGAAAACAAAACACAGAGCTGATGTACTTTATTACTATTAATCAAAGAAGAACTAGTACAAAGCAGAACTTTTCCAACATTTTGTTAAACCTTTCGTACTCACAGTCTCTTTGGTCTGGCAGAACAGAGCAACAAAATTTTGGGAAAATCTTTCAAAACAATTTCTTCTAGAAAACAAATTATTGAATTTACGTATTCCTTTACAATCATTTCACAGTACTTTTGGGATACCTTATTTCAGTATTTAGCTAATTCATTTGTAGTAACATCATTTTTTATTCTTATCATGATTCAAGTCACAATGGTCTTATGAATGTTTTCTCAAAATGACTTTGGTTTCCAGTGACTGTACTGATACCTTATCCATATTCTCAGTGTCAAAGTCTCTGTCTTAGAAATTACTTACAAAACTTTTGCACTCAGTACACATTCTAATCAACAAATTAACATTTAACAAGCATTCAAGGTCTTTTATACAAATAACAAATAAAAATACTTTTTCTGTGTCAGAAGCAAATGTTGTTTTATATAGGGGGAGGTAGAAATAAAGTCCCCAGAGAGGCAGTCTCTCAGCAGCACCATTTCTTGCTGTTATGACCACTAGTTACCAAAATCCTTCATGTGGCCACACCTCTCTCTCCCTTCTCATTTTTCAAAGAAAATGAAAACCTATTCTTTCAAAAATGGCTTTACTGGTCTCTATGATCTTCCCCCCTTTCCATTTGTTCTTGAATGGAAAACACTATTTGTTAATAAAAAAGATTTTTTTATTTTATGAGAGAGATACAGATTTGTATGTCAATGAACAATTTGGTACTCTGAACAAGAAAACACTGACCATATACAATTTTTTTTTGCCTTGTATGTGAAAGAGAACTTTTCTTTTTTGAAGTTCTCCATTGCCTTAAAAACACTTTACAGAATAAGAGTATTTCCCTCCTTGCACTAATAGGACAGTCATTTCAAATCCATGAAGTTGAAGGAGAAGCTCCAATCTTTTATAAGCTGCTGAAGAATGCACCAATTTCAAACATTTAGTCAAAAATATAATTAAGCCATCTTCTAAGTAATAGTAATGATCTCTTGCATTTTCCCAGATGCTTTCATCCTTGCAAACAATGTATTTCAGAACTCACGAGCCTCCTCCTGTCTCCCTTTCTTAAAAGAAAAAACAAACCCAAAAACTTACTTTGTTGAGATAATTTGCCCATTATTTATTTATTTATCTATTTATTAATTTTTATTTTAATGTAATTTACTAATTATTTATCAATGACATAATTTTAGTAAAGAATGCATGACTGGGTCATGTGTATGTATACTCATGAACGTATGTCCAGGCTAGAATTTCTTTCTCTGACCATTGAAGTGCATCAGTCTCTTCATTGCACTCTACAACTTTGCAGAACAGTTTTAGCCCAGCAACTTGAGGATACTTTATCCAACTGAAATTAAAAATGTGCTTCTAACCTTCCACATTTTGCAAAAGTATGCAAAACCTCTCCAAACTGGCAACAATTTTTTTCTACTTGCAATTCAGGAGGCCTCCCTTTTCTCCCTTTTTCAAAATTAACACATTTTTAGGGACAGGGTTGTGAGTGCTCGCTGAAGAAACTTGACTGGGCAGGACTTGCAAACAGAAGCCCTGAAAGGCGTAGGTGGGCAGCAAGGCGAGCGTCACTGCATCCGCACTTCGTGTTGGTAGCCAGCCCACACACTGGTGGCATCTGTTCATCTCTTCATTTGAGCTTGTCTCTCCCTGCAGTCCCTGGGAGAATGATGCCTTAATGCAGGCGGACCAAGAAAATCAATATAAATTATGCCCCCTTCTATTTTATTTATTTCTTTGCTTTTATCTTTTTTAAGGGAAGAAAAAAAAAATCTCTTGCTTGTTCATCCCTTATGAGGGATTTTAAGGTAATCTTTCATCAGCTTTCCTTACCACCATGAGAAAAAATCTCTTTCTCTCACATTCTTACTTCAGGCAACTGAAGCATGAAATGGGAAATCTCATCCACAGTGGACAGCAAATGTGTCACCTTATTTATTAATTTCATGATCAGCTGAAGACTTTGATTCATTGCACAAACCCAGAATGCTTCTGAATAAAAGCAAGAATAAGGACTAGTTCTGGAGAAGGTTGCTGAGTGTCTCCTTTTGATTATTTACACAGAGATGCAATAACAAATGTAGTTTAAAATCAAAAAGGAAAAAAACCCACTACAAAACCAGAAGCCTGTATGTCCTTTTCCCTCCTGTGGGAAGTTTGAAGGGCTCTCCCTTTTTCTCTGCCAAGTCTCTCGTTATGGCCTTGGTCACATCACATTACAGCCCATGCCTCAACCTGCAGATTCTGGAGTGCTGTACCTCGGATCTGTGTAACCCTCTGTCTGATTTAGCTAAGCTGGTCTCCTAGCACAGTGAGTTGAGACCCTGGAGTCCTGGCTTCAAGGTGTCATGGAAGTAAAATAAGCAGAATTTAAAATATTTGCCAAGTGCTCACATAGTGCTTTGGGCTCCCAGGCACTGTGAAAATGTCTGATATTTTCTTTGCAAATGGGGTTTGCATGTATTTGAACATTTAAAATCTTACAAGAAAAGGAGAAGTCACCACAACCAGTTACAGGGGACAGACTGGCAACTGACTGCTGTGCGAAAACCAAATGTCTCTTACACTACCTTTAATAACTTTCACAAAAATATCCTTAGTCTTACTGGGATTTAAAAAACCCTTTTTTACACAGTATCTATATATTATGGCTAAAAAATAGCTGTCTACTACTGTTGTGATGTATCATCTACCTAAGTAAATTCCCCATTCTCCTGGGAAATGCTAGAGTAAGAATTTTTGGCATTGAATTCTAAACTCTGTAGTTTGACACCATTATCACAGCACCTAATTGTACCTGATGGCTCCAGAAAAGATGTTGGTGGTCTAACTGGCAGTGGCAAAACGTGCTGAGGTCCTGGTGAAACCACAGCCCTGTGAGAAACAAAAGAGAAGTAGCAGGTACAGGTTTGTGTAGATGTTGTGGTTTAACCCCAGCCGGCAGCTA
>NW_009232405.1:0-450 GCF_000690835.1 Fulmarus glacialis
GAAAATCAGCTCATTTAGTAAGGGATAAAGATGAACCAGGGCCATCGTGACAACAGGAGGATGCAAAGGGACAAGCCATAAATGAGAAAGTAACCACCCGATCCCTATCCCTGAGTGAGCTGCGAGATATGTGAAAAGATTTCAGTCGTCGTCCAGGCGAGCACATTGTCACCTGGCTTCTCTGACGCTGGGATAATGGGGCCAGTAGCCTGGAATGAGAGGGTAGGGAAGCCAAGCAGCTGGGATCCCTTTCTAGGGAAGGGGGCATTGACAAAGCGATTGGACAAGGGGCACAAGTCCTCAGCCTCTGGTGACTCCTGTCAGGCGTGAAGGAAAGGTATCCCTTCAAGGAAGGTGTTATATGCCATCCAGGTAAGTGGACCACCATGAAGAGAAGTATCCAGTACCTGGGGGAATTAGGCGTGCTGGAAGTCATTTATGATGACCTGA
>NW_009232406.1:0-14286 GCF_000690835.1 Fulmarus glacialis
ATAATAGATATTTATATAAATATAGCTGCTTATAAAATAAGGTAAATAAATTAGGATCATTTCTACTTTTACTTGAAAAAAGTTATTCTAATAAAATAATCTTGTCAGTCCTTAATCACTGAAGATTTAAATGAATAATTTCTCATTTCCTAATAAGCCCAGACTGACTGATGAAATTTCAGAAAAAAAGTGGTTAAAATTCGTCTTAGCTTTTCAATGCAAAATTGGATTTCACTTTATCAGAAAACTTTCAAATGCAATATTACTTTTCGTTACATATACAGCCTGCAACTTACCTAGGGCACTATTTATCATTCAGACAACTTAAGTACAACACAAAAAAATCACCTTGAGACAAATGAGAAATTCTCTCTTGGGAAACCCAAAACTGTATTAATATGATAAGCAGTAGAGCTTCACTTTTCCTTCATTAACTCTAGCAGACATTTCTGATATAGCCAAGAAAGAAGTTTAAAAAAAAAAAAAAAAACAACCAAAAAACCCTCGAAGGTTCAAACATCCTTCTGGTCATATCAATCATTTTCAGCTCAACCAACTTTATTCATTGTTACAAAAGCATTAAAATCAAGATGGAAATCAGCTGAAAAATTCAATGCCCAGAGGGAACCCAATACTTAGATAATCTAATCCATTTGGGAAATGAAAAGTTCATGTCAGGTATTTAGTAACCAAAGCAATTATCAGAAACTGACTACTGAAATTGGGCCGAGTAATATTTCATCAGGTTTCATCAATCCTGCTGGAACAAAGAAAATTGTGGGGAAAAAAACCACTCGGTGTTGGTTATGTAGCTGAGATAAAGATAAACTGAAAAACCATGCAATTATTGCAGTTATCTTTCTTTTAGTATTTCCTAAATATGTTGCTCAATATATACTAAAGATAATATTTTCAAACCACTGAAATATGCATAGCAGAGTAGCCATTTCAATTTCTGTATCTGCAGTTCAATTATGTTATCCAAAGCTTTACACGCTTTGCAACTCCGTGTGCACATCTCTTGCTCTTCTCAGACTCCTCTTAAAAATAGGAGAAAGATCTACCCCTGAGTAAGCAAGATGTTTAACATCCTAGGATTAATAATATTAAGACCCATTAGTTGAGCAGTCTGTTGGAAACCAGTCTGCTTCACGTAATCAGGGGTTTCCGAAGCAGATGTGCACCCACAGCACCTACCAGTGTGCTAGAGATGTTTAAACAAGCACTTTCACTGAGGATTCTTTAAGTTAGGATTCTGGAAATAGTTAACATTTCACTGAAAGGAATTCTCAAAAATTACTCAAAAAATCTCAAAAAACCCAACCGTATTTTCAAAGAAAAACGCTAAGTTTTAAAAGAAATTTCTACCTGTGAACATAAACTAGCATCCATGCAAATGTGGTTTATGCCTGCAGAATCTATCATACCAGGCATTTCAGTTTGATGAAATATTTTATGTTCATAGTTTAAGGTGGCTTTATATTTAGTTTAAAATAAAACCCCTCATCGTCTTAAAAGATCATCAAGTAGGCCTTGAACACACAGACATTATGCAAATGCTGGTTAACATAAAAGCCTGTTTGCGTATATGGGTGAGTATTATACACATCTGCTTCGGAAATTTCCTGAGTCGTACTTGAAAAACCAGAACAATTTCCACTCAGAAGAAAAATTCTTTGGTATACTAAGATCCCATCAGCAGAATGTGATTTTTCACAGGGAGCTGTATGCTGAGGACCAATGCTTACTCATTTAGCACCAGCCAACCTCACATCTCTACCTAATTAAAGTGAACAGGAAATTCAGTCTGAGAGAAGTCTACCATTGCTACCATGGCCCCTAAACAATCTTGTATCTCAGTACAGCGAAACATCTGAGGCACCATTACAGCTTTCCTTACCCAACTGATATTTAAGGTAATACACAGGAGAATCAAGACAACTGCTTAGCAAACAGCATAACCAGTTAGCTATCAAGATCCAGGAAGAAATGCTAAATATAAACCGGTATTCATTTCGAATAGCTGCTGCTAATTGAACGATTAGTGTCCAAGATGCTGGAAGTATCTCAGATGAATGCTAAAGAAAAATACAATGCAAAATGATAAAAGCCTCTTGTGAGAAAGGAATTAACAGCACGGCCTCTACTGCTTGGTTTGTAAGACCAGTTTGTCTATGTAAACTATGTTTATGCTTAATATAAAAACATTGTACCAGTTTCGTCCCCAAGATGCACTTATTTAGCTATATTCCTAATAAAACCTGTTCTTTTCCTGGGGTCACTAACATAAACAAGAATGTGTAATCCTCTGCCTTTGCACCTTTTCCTGGTTCCAAAGGATTCTAGTTCTCAAAGATTTTCCAGTGTTCACAACTCTGTAATAGTTCATCTTTTAAAACAGTTAGGAAATACAAAATTTATCCTAAGGCAAATTAATTATATTATTGGTCTTCACATGGCAAATATTTGCAAAGAGTTTTTGTACAAAGCTGCGGTACTTCAATGAGTCAGTATAGGTATTAGAACATCAAAACATTTTAGGCTAAACACTAGGTTACAGGATATTTCCAAGGAAAAAGATAATCACCTTCAATGTATCTAAAACCTTCTTGCAGGGTAATTCTTAGCCCATGATTCACAATTTCTCTGAAGAAAATACTGAAACATACCAACTAATTAAAAAACCAGTATCAGGATATTCATGACTTGCTAACAAGCATAGCAGGATGGACGGAAGTAATTTAACTCTGCCCTGCTGAGTCACTTTGGCTGTCCATCTACGCAGAATGAACCTAATTAGCTGGTATCAAAAATGCCACAGCTTGAGCAATGGGCAAAATGTATGAGGGAAATAAAATCAATCAGCATGAGACACCTTCATTTCCATTTACTAAGTATTAAGTGCAGTATTTTGTCCCAAATTAACTAACAGCTAATGGAGGCCTTATTTAGCAGTATTATTCTCAAACTCAGAATGGAAGAAAGATTATTTCCGATACCCAAGCTTATTCATCCATTTCAAATTCTTCCAGAGTACACTATATCGCAGCGTATTTCAACTTGCATTTGTAACAGAACATTCAACCACAGAACACTATATTAAAATAACATTAATGGTCTGTCTTTAACTCTTAAACAGATAAAAGTAGAGACAAAAATTCATGCTGACACTTTATTATGGTCGTCTTCTGCTGTGCAACATACACCTGCCGCCTCCACCAGACATAATAGCTTAGATTAAAACAAGAGTATCTGTCCGGATTTGTAAACTTTACCCAAAATGCTCTTGCTGTACTGCATGTACACAACCACCTAGCACCTTAACATTTTCCGTAGGTGTCTGTCTGTCTTCAAGGAGCAGATCTGGATTTAAAGATGGATGCATCATTTTCTCTTTTTAGCTGTATTAACGATCACTTTCAGATGATAGCACAAGAGCTAGTAAAAATAAAGATACATTTTAGTTCATATATATATAGTCTCATTGATTAATGCATTCATTCTATCAACATGAGCACGCTACATGCAATAAGATGATCTATTTAGCATACATTTCATTTCACTCTCTTCTTCAGCTTTTACACAGGTTGTAGCTGACATTTCCACCTAGTCCACACAGCAGCATTTTGACCTTGCTTTTAGAGGCTCTTTAGCATAAAATAATCTTTGTGGTTAGAGCCTGTAACTTATGCTGAATTATGGGTACTTTACAGTAAGGAAATAAAAAAGCATAGTCAAACGCTGACAGTACTTTTCCCACAAGTCCCCTGAAGAACCAGCCAATTACCCTGCAATTGACACAAGTGACTGAAAAAAGCATCCTCACTTCTAGCATTCGTAAATTTATTTGCAAGTAGCTCATCAGAATTAAATGTATACTTATTACAGACACAAAGGCATGTTTAAATCACATTAAAGGGATAATTTTATGATACTTGTAATTATTTTCCAAAAAATGATTTTTCTATGCTATTTGTAGTAATCCTTTGCAATCTTTAAACTTAAATCTGCTTCTTTACTAAACTGTTTTCTTGTAGTGTATGTGAATACTGGTTTGCTGTAATAGGATTGCTCACAAGCATCAGGCTTCTGGCATTGATCTTTGTAACAGAAAAAGGAACACTGAAACATTTGCTCCTGGGGATGAAAAAATCCACAGAAAACTGCTTGGCATTTTAGGAAAAATTTACAAAAAAGGAAGCAGATCAAAATTGTGACTAAATCAAAGATGGTTGCATTCCTTTTGCAGTCATGACAAACTGTCAAACATTATTGACGTGAGAGAGTTTTATCTAATAATAAATCATTAAGATGTGGTATTATGTACCAAACATTTCTGGCAGAGGAGGAAAAAAGGAAGATAAAAGGCAATGTGAAGGGAATAATGGCAGCACTCATGACTCTGTGATTTTAAGCTTTACTTAGAAGTTTATTCACAATGCTTATCACTAGTTTATCTGAGTCTTTCATATATATGTATTTGTGGACACACAGACACATCTTCTTCCTCCTTTTCCCTATAAATGTCAGAAACTTTTTATTTCTCTAAACAAAAATATGAATTGACAAATACAGAAATTTGTGGCAGAAAACACCCTGGATAACACCATTTCCATGAGTCTTGCTCCTCTAGTCTGTATTATTACTTCAATTATGAGGGTATTATACTTCTTTTTAGACAGAATGTACCTTACTCTCAAACAAATGAAACTGCATTAGGGACTGAAAGCATAATATACTTTTAAAAGGCATGTAACTGAACAATAAAGAAAAAAATAAAATCAAGAAGTAACATTTAAGTTAAAAAACTACGTTAAAATATAAAATAGCCTGCTCTATCCTTCAAAAAGAAAATTTAAAAGTCAGGAAACAAACAATTTAGTGAAGGACTGTATTTAAATATTCTCCAACAGTCTTGTAAAACATTCCAATTTTTTTTTTTTAAACTTGGCTGTACTCTTCCTCAGTAGCAACACACAGATCACAGATATCTGTTATATTCACCACAATTACAGTTTTTTAAAGCTCATTTTTAACCAAATGATAGCAAATTTCAAGATTTAACACTCAAGCCAAAAACCAACCTTGTGCCTGGGTTTCCTGCTTTTATAACAGTAGCAACTCCTCAGTGCTTACCATAATCCTCATCTTCTAGTTCTCATCCCACTCATCTTCCAGAGAGTTGACCCCTCTTTCTGATTAAGGCTACCTTTCATAAGGCCACACACATCAAAATTGTCCTGAGCACCAATTCAGACTACATTACATTCTAAACCCTTAAAGTAAGCTTTATCTTATATTTCCCAGAAAGTGGTTAATTTGCAGTGAACCATTATAGCGAGCCGCTTCAAAGCTCCCAATTCAAAAGTCTCTGTGTTTGAAAATCTGGATGGGAACTTTTCCAAGAGTCCGTTAAAGTAGGGAACAGAAGAAAATACTGTTTTCACAGTTCCTGTGCCCAGGAATGAGAAGGTTCTAGTCCTCGTGCAACAGGCTTGTTTTTGAATATTTTTCTGTCCTTATATTTTTAGTTACTTATGTATTTATTTTTTTGTTTCCATCGTACAAGAAAAATAATGGGATGATGTTTCATGGTTAACTACAGAATAATTGTAATCAAGCTTCCAAGCTATGACATGGCTAAAGTAACTCCTGATTGTTGTGGTTTTCTATATATAAACCATCTGAATTTAATTCTGATCTATTCTTTGTGAATAAATGGCATCTCTCTCACTTGCAAAACAAGACCTGTGAAACATGGAGAAGCAGCCACAGTATGAAGGGCTGTATGTATGATGTAACGTAGCCACTGGGGCTAGCGCAGAAGATTTTCTCCTGCCACAACAGATTGTCAAATTATCACATTGGGGTAATGATTTCACATTTAACTAAACATTTCCGCAATGTTAGCCCCACAGACATTTGCTGCAAGGGCAGTGACTTCAACTGAGGGGGAAAAGCACGCTGAGGAAAAAGTTGTAAATTATTGACTCATGCAGAGTTAAAGCTTTGTGGAGAATGAGAACAGATGACACAGGGGTCCACCCTAAAAGTGAGCGCTGGGTGACATGCAACTGTGCGAGATCTTATGGGGAAAATGGAAGAGTGCCATCACCAGTGTTACTCCCTGTTTGAATCACAGATGAGTTACAATGCTACTTAGCAGTCCGTCTTAATCAAAGTTGAAAAGATAAATACTAACTCTACAAATCTGGTCTAATTCCTCACCCAAAGACTGATTACTTAAGATCTATGCAGAAAGGGTAAATTTAATCTTTCATCTAAGTTGTAGCAGGTAGATAAATTACAGAGGCCCACATAAAATTGACCTTCAACTACCACTTTCTGATAACAGAGAGGAGTTTCTCACCTTTTCTTTTATCAGATCTGTCTCAAAAGTTCCTGCAGCAAAATTTCCCTATATTTAGAAACCAATCAGTGCCAGCAGCTGCAAGATTTGCCCTTCAAGCAAACAAGGGTAGGAAATACATAAATCAAGAAATCCAGTGAGGCAGAAATTTGTGATCAGGCTTTAGAGGAAACTCTTAGGAATCTACACACACCTAGAAATTAAGAGGCAAATCCTTGACTCTTGCAAAGCACAACACTGTGAGGCACAGTTCTGAGGTTGGGACTTTTCAGGCTAAATTTCAGAACAACAGTTTGGACGAGTGGCATGAACCTACCAGGACTGCCAAAAACTGCTAAGCAGATAAAAAAGTACGTGATCACTATGAACTGCAGAAACAATTAGTACAGCAGGGCATAGGGGAAACATGAAGCTGTTCTGAAGCACTGTACCACAGTCTTAAAGTATATCCATCTGGATACAAGGTGGTTGATGCAGCAGTGAATATACAGTGTTTGATCACAGTATCTCCAAACACTTTGTACTTTGAAGACTCCAGAACCTGAGTTTTACCATGCACGCGATGCAGACAGGGATGTTACTATAAGAAGATGAAGTAGGTTTTTTTCCAGCATGATTATGTCATCTCATGTTCTTCCTCAGACTGAAACATGGTACGATGGGAAATACTTCCCCACAAAAGATTATGGTATTCCTCACAGAAGTTATGGTATTGCCACTGGAATTCAGAATTACCCATTTCATCTTAAGCAAAACTATTGGATTTCAGAATTGCACTCAGGCCAGAGAAAGCATAAGACATAGTAAGCAGGGTACATCATAGCAGCCAAGTTAAAGATTGAGTACGTCACAGATGCTTTCCTATCAGCACAAAGGCACATATTTATCTTGGAGGTTTTTTCAGTGACAGAACAATATAAACTAAGGGCATGCCTATCTCTTGCTCTTTTCATGGCACTAAGGACTTCAGCTTCACCAGTAGCAAGATACAATGTACAGCCTCAGACAGATGCAATTTGCAGTTGCCTATATGCTGCATTTGCACCAAGAAACCTCTTAAGAAATAACAAACCTTTCTCAAGATAGATGCAGTCATGTCAGTGTTAAAATTCATGTTCTGATTTATTGGAAATAAAACTCTCAGGGTTCTCCTGTTAAACACAAGTAGAAATAAAGCTAAAAAACATCTTCTAATGTATTTCACAAGAAAACTGTCTTTGAACTCCTAAAAGAAAGTATGCTTCAAGACAGAGAGGTGTTACCAAAGAAAAGAGTATGCTACAAAGTTACACAAACTCTACTTGAAATACTGTCTTACAAGACTGCTGTTCTGCTAAGTTAGAGATTGTTAGCATTTTGCACAGATTATTTAAAGATGCAACAAATATTTAATAACTGCAGCCTGCGACCTACTATTGCCTTTTTGCAAATTCTAAGATTTTTAATTTCCTATCTTTTACAAAATAGGGCATTATACAACCGTTTTATTTGCAAATTGCTTTAAGAAAGCTCTAATCACGAAAAGTAGGCTAATTCACTTGCCTTCTGCAAAACTAGTATGAAACTATGCTTATGTAATACATACACTAATACGAAACTACGCTTGCTTCTCATCCATTACACTTAGCTTCCAATCACTATTTTGATATCAGCAAGCGGTATCCGGTTTAGACAGAATAAAATCCAAAAAACCCTAAGAAGAACTAATCACTGTTCATTCTCACTTAGAGAATTACAAATCATAAAAGTTGCTTTGTATTGGTTTTGTGTTACACTGAATTTAAGTTTCCATATCGTTGTCAGAAACGCAGAACTTTTCCAGTCAGAAATATCCACCCAAAAATTAACAGCAATTTTTCAATAGAAACACCTAATGAATCTGCGCTTCACAGCTTCTCTCATGCAAATTTCAGACTATGAACTAGAAAGATCAAACTTCTCTAGAAACTGGAAATAGTTATATTTCACCAAAGCTTTTTTATACTGCTGGACACATAAGCAAACTTCCCTCAAGGACACATTAGCAAAGTTCCCTCAACAATAAGGGGTAGGGGGCTAACAAAACAAAACAAAAAAAAGAAAAAAAACCAAACAAAACAAAAAAAAAACCCAGAAAAAAACCCAGAAAGCCAGGAGGAAAAAAAAAAAAACCAACCCAGAAAAAAAAAAAAGAAAAAAACCCAGAAAACAAAGGGGAAAAAAAAGAAAAAACACAGAAAGAAGGCATAATTTCCTACTTTAAAAAATTAATTAAGGTCATAACTGCCAAGAGCCTGAAAATATGTAACTCTGTAATCAAGTCTTGAAAAAGTTTTAATATCTCTCATAGTATCTCACCTACAGCAAAGAGAAGAATGGAAATCTTCAGCTCATCGACAAATCCCCACAATGAGTTATTGTGGACAGCTGATGAAGCTTATTTTTATTTGATTTAATTAAAACAAAAGGCAACTATGATCATAGCCAACTTCTACCTCTACAAAAAAACCCACTTTTTTACAACTCTACTGCTGTAGTCATATCGCAGTTCCTGTTTACATCTAGCAATAAAAATATATCCTATTCTTAAAACATATGATAGGTGCTAAAGTAATATGGTATTCATTAGTTCTTCCAACTTCAGTAACGCATCTTTCCATAAGAAGCATAAGACTGACTACCTCTGATATTTTGGAGATAAAATCTTGAATCTTGTGCAATAACTTCAAAACCACAGCTCAGTATGGAATTGAACTTTTACAGGAAGGAGCCAGAACATTCTGTGATTCTTCTTTTTTGACATGTTAATTGTTCTTCCATACACAAGGAGAACAAAAGCAGCAGCATGCCATATTTATTCAATGAAAGTTGAGCCACAGGGGTTATGGTACATTCTTTCTCCAACATCAGCCAAATTATCTCAGTGCCCAACTTTTACGAGGCTGCAATAATACTCCATCATTTGAGAATGCTGGTAGGCTTATGCATCATTTTAACAGCATGAAGGCAGATTGAGATCATCTCCCTGTTACAGGAACCTGGAGACAAGCGGCAGCCCTGGTGAATCATTTTCATACATTCTTACTCTTAACAATAACCTTAAAGCGACACTACCATACTTAAAGGGACACTACCATACTTAAAGGGACACTACCATACTAGTCAATCTTCATTCAGCATATACAGTAATTTTTTTTAGGATTGAAAATGTTGTGTCTACAATAATACCTGCTATTTTCTTTTTTCATATATATATTTGGAAGACTCCATAATAAGGTCATTCTGTCTACCGAGAGAACCCAAGTTCCCTGAAATCAGTTTTGGAAAAAAAAAAGTAGAAATAATCTTTGTAGGTATAAGAAAATGCATGATACACAAATATTAACTTGAGCACATTTGATTGTAATGCTCCAGAAAGAATAAAGAAAATTCTCTTGAATACTTCTATATGAAGTTATTACTAACAGAATTAGGGGACTACACATACAAAGTGTGTGTGTATACAAAGTAACTATATGTGCAAACCTTCACATACACACAGATATTTCTTTAATGAGAGAATCTTAGACACAGCGTGGTGACTGATGAAATAAAGGTGATAAATTAATTTAATGCTTAAGGAGAAAGCTCATGGCCCTTATAAAATCAGTTTATTTGAATACAAGATGTTAGTCTATGTTCTTCCCAGAACATCCTTTAAAGCAGGCTTTTTTTTTTTTTTTTTAAAAAGTAATTTCAATTATAAAGAATGGACCAAACCTTCCCTTCCAAAGAAAAAAAAATATACATTTAAACGTGAGGACATTGAAATTCAGTTGAAGTTTTGTCTTCATATTTGTAGGAAATTTGGCTACTTGTGCGTATTTGTAGGAAAATACCTCAATTTTATTTTCAGTTTGACTTCAAGTAAAACAGACTAAAAATACAGCACCAAAAGAGCTGCCAATTTTTAATGGCTGAGTAATACTTACACTTTTCCTTCCAATGTCACAACAGCACGTATAACTGTATTTCTAATTATGCCACAGAGGTTATTCTTTCACTGTTTCTTGCATTAAAAAAAAATAAAAATACAATGCATATCTCATTAAAGTACTTGGAGAGGGTAAGGTGGTCTATCCAAACAGCAGTTTAGGGAAGAATACTATCCTTAGTTTTAAAATCTAACATGTTTTCCCAGAACACGAGCAATCAACACTACCTTAACTTACGTCCTCTTTGAATTCACACAGGAAAGAATGGAAGGTTGGAAAGAGAAAATGTACCATTTGAATACAGCAACTGCTTGAGTCAAGAAAAAAGGATAAGGATGCCCCTGAGTGAGTGGCGTTTTAGAGAATGGGTATCTCCTAGTTATCAGTGCTTTAACAATAATGTTCATTTTCTTTGGATCTGCAACATTGCTCTATAAGCTCTGATAAGCATAGCAGCCTATGCAATGCATGGCTGTAGATTTCAAAAGACAGCTGTCTAGTGCAAGTTTGGCAAGTGGGGGAATGGCAGAGAGAGCAGGATCAGCTGGCTGAGCCAAATAGAGCACCTCATTCTGCTCCACCACACCCCAGGAGCCAGATGAAGTGGTGCGGCATTCGTGTTGCAGGGTGTCTGAGCTTGGGACGCCAATGGCCCAGAGAGACAAGTGAGAATGGCAAGCTGGTTTCAGGTAGTGCCTCAGGAAAAAGCAAATAAGAGATAGAGTCATAAAGGAATTCAGAGACTAAATCTCCAATAACATTTTGATTTTTTGATAGAGCTTCGTATTTAAAAAGTACAGATTCATTCAGGCCATTCTGAAATCTACAGTCATATGTTAAAGACTTACTTTTTCATCCAAGTGAGAGTTCTGCCTCAATACAGAAACTGAGGCACAAAGGTATCACCTGACCCAGAGTACAGGATGCCACCGATACACAATGTTGAGTAAACTTCAATGACTTTGGCCCCTCTTGCCACCCAGACATTTCCAGGCTGTAACTTTGGGTCACAGGCTTCTATACTGTGTTTTGTTACAGCAACTACAGTAGTGGCACTCAGAGAGTGAGATTACAGCAGGTAGCTCATTACCAACAATATTCTGTTTGCAGGCAAGCGACAGTCTTCTCAAGAGTCTTCAAGATTGGAAGAGATACAACAAAAGGTTCATTAATAAAAACACCCAGCAGAAGAACCTATATACTGACTGACTTTGGACTCAGGCTAAATGCCAGACCTTTTGCTTTCTCTCAGGATAACAGAGATGCTCTTTGGTTCTTGAGTCATGAGGTAAAAGAAGCTTCAAAAGTCATGTTCAAACAACCACAGACATTCAGAGCAACTGCCCCAGGTAAATTTTTAATGCTAGCAGGAGCCACTGTTTCCAGGGAGGAAGCATGTCACTTTATGAGAATGACTACCACCGGAAGAAGGACCACTTTAAAGGGATGTCAGTATGCTCTTCAGATTGTGACAGACAGTAGCATTAAAGGCTTGGCAGGATGCGCCTGAGGGCTTCTACTTGATCTTTCTTTTAAAGAAGTGCCAACAAGCTCAGAATCATGGAAGGAAGCAGGCATTACAAAATACATAGCCTCATCAGAATTCTTCTCCAAATCTAGGAACAAATATAGTTGGAAGAGTTTCAGAAAAGGTAGGTTAATTTATGGTGTGACAAGCAGTGTAGCAGTATACATAATCAAAAGGAAAACAGTCAAGTCCCTAGAGGGCCATATGGTCAGTGAAGACTTTGTGCTTCCCTGGCCATGATATAACATTCTGGTTTTTGTGCTGTGCATATGCTTCTCCTGAAAAACAGCAGAGCAGATTATCTGTTCTGCTTTCAGAGAACAGAGTTAGAAATCTGGCACTCATGGGTTCCTGGCAGTCCATGACCACGCATGTCCAGCATTGGAAACTGGGAAACTAATGTCTGTAAGATAGAAGAATGTTTCCAGCAAAAAAAGTACTACTCCAAATGCAGGACTTCATGTCATTTTGCTTAGTAATTCACATAGTCATTTTGCATGTGCAAATGGCACAAATGCCTGATGAGAAGGGTGAGGGTGAATTCTTTTATATGCAGCTCAAACAGAGAAGCTATTTTATTTCATGTAGTCTTTTTTACCACCTTCTTGAACCTTTCTGGGCAAGTGCATTTGTCTCAACATATTTTTAAAATAAGTTCAGCAAGATGCATGGATTAGCCAGTTTGTAAAATTTAACAGAAATAATGATTTTGCTCATTTAACTCACTAACGAGTTTCTAGTCGATAGCAAGAGAGTCAGTTTTTCAGACAGTTTTTAGTTTCAATGTTATCACTACATGTCGCATCATGAGGATTTCGGTTTGCCTTCCTAAGTAGAGATGGGTCAAAAATCAGATTCTGTTGATCAGACTCTTAAAAAAAAAAAAAAAACAGCAGCTACAACTTGATTCAGGCCTGCTACCTAGATGCTTCTTCCTTCATTTAACCATTATTTCCATTTGACCATGCACTTAGTGACTTCTTTGTTGCAGAACTTCATCTAGGAGAAATCAATAGTGAGGATATATGAACACTTGCTAATTCAAACTCACAAAATAGGAGAAAGAAGACAGAAGTCAATTATACCTTCATCGATGGTGTTAAGACATACTGTAGCAGCTCAGCAAAGACAAATGTGTTTTGGAACAGTGCATACTGCTGATTTTCTCTCTATAAAGATACAAGGAGCCAGGAATCACTTGATATTGTTACTCCTTAATTGGGAGAAGACAACCTAAGGACTACTTAAAGGCCAACTCTGACCTAGTTTTAAAAATTTTTTGTATAAAAGATTGAGGTTCATGTGGCCAAACATATGCTTTGTTTGCTTGATGAAATGGCTCTATACAAATGAATCTAGTCATATCAAAGCAAAATCACAAACACAATTATATATTCAAAAGAATTGTTCTGTATGCCAACAGTATGGTAGTTAAACAACAGTATTGAACAATACACTCATTCACAGCTGTTTGGGTATCCACTAATGAAGTAAAAGATTCATTAAGTGGCTGGATTCAACAGCAGGTACTGACTGAATACTGCCTCTTGGACATGTCATACTTAGTGACATCTAACATCTAATGCAAAAGGCTGAGCACAATCAATTACATCTATGCCCAGGGCTCAGTAAGAAGTGATGCTAGGCAGACTGGGCAAGCTTGATACAGGGAAAAATACCAACCCATGGGAGCAACTACCCATCGACACAGGGTTTGGTGAACAGAAAAGCACAGACTTCTTTAGGCACAATTTCCCTCCTCCCTTCCTTCTATTCAACTTGGACTGCATGATTTGGCATGGCCCGAGACATGGATGATATGGCTGAAATGTCAAACTCATAGCTGGAATATAATTTATACCCCAAAATAAATTTAAAAAAAAATTGTGACCTGCTTTTATACATGTAAATTCCTTGATGTATATAGCTTCCTTTAAACTGCTGTTGGCCATTTGGCCTAGAACCCTACGCTAGGGCCAAGCAAATCCTGCTGTGAATACAGAATTGATATTTACAGCCTTTGTTCTCTGCCTGCTTAGCCCTAGCGAGAAAGATTAGGAAAAATAAGGAAGCATTAAATGTCTTGACTCAAAAAAAAAAAACCAAACCCACCCAAATCCAAAATATTTAACTTTAAAACTGATATACACCATTTAAGATTATTTCCTTTGTTGTAGCACATGAGGAATGAACCACTACCAACATTACACACAAAATGAATGTCCCTCTCAACATCATGGCAGGAAGCCTTATGCAAGCTATCTGTACTACTGAAGAAAGTCCATAATTACATATAATAAAGGTGTAAGAAGCTCATGAATAGAAAATCAAGTTAGTTTCAGTTTTACTAAAATATATGTACTGTTTGTACTTCAGCCAATGAAAGACTTGGATGTAGATGCTTCAATGCAAGGTTTTTCAATTGCCATTATCAG
>NW_009232406.1:14313-14562 GCF_000690835.1 Fulmarus glacialis
ACAATGTCCGTTCTCAAGTTCTCACAAAATAAATGAGCTCCATTTGGTTCCTTTAACTATTACAGTGACTGCATCCACTGAAGTTGAGGCACTATTCTTTCTCAATTTGTTTTCATTATTTTTTACCCATGCAGCACCAGCCCATTGAAAATCATATATCCTTTTGTTGCAACTGTAATTACTGCCAGTCTTTATATCAAACTCTGTTCAGCATACAAACAACAGTTAACTCATGAACAGAGTAACATC
>NW_009232406.1:14584-37188 GCF_000690835.1 Fulmarus glacialis
AGGGTTTTGCAGAATACAGGCATCTCCACCAGGTTTAAAGGACCTCTTTGAATACTTTGTTATATTCAGGCTACAGCTATAGCAAAGGCCACAGTGGTTTATATATTATTGAAATATGAGAGCCAAAGATAATTACAAATGAAAGAATCATTTATTTTATATTATTTCTCATCTTTGTGCACTTGGCAACTGGCAGTGAAAAAACAGTCCTGGAAAGGACAACAGTCAAACTACCATCAAGCTGTTAGGAATCCTGCTAAAAAGCTTACAAATGTCAAAGAGATTGTTTGTCTTTAAAAAAAACCACCACACCCAAACACAGGAATCAAACAAAGCACCTAAAAATGCAATGCGTTGTTTAAAGACTATTCCATAAAAATTGACCCAAAAATTTTGGGGTTTTTGGGTGTGGTTTGTTTGTTTGTTTGTTCGTTTTCAAACTAAATTGTAAGCGTCCCTTGACAGATGGGGACATTTTGATTTTGATAATTTGTTCAATTCAGCTTGATTACAAGTCCGCTACTTTGACATTATCTACTTAGAAGGTACTGAATGTTTGACATTAAAGGGGCAAATCACTTGCCTGACAGACCTTGACCAAAAATACGATTAAGTCATTATATAGGTAGGTATTCCTATAAAAACAATCATGTAAGATATCATTACTGGTCAAGAGAGTTATCAGCTCTGTGAGTCCCACCTATATTCACAGGTGTGTGCTATTCAGTGAGATAGAAGAGTGCTCTGTAACAGTGGCAGATTGCATTCATATAAAAATGCATTTGCATATAAAAAAAGCAACTATACAAACAATGAAACTTTTGCTAAGTAAGGAGAACTAAATAAATACAATGACTGAACACCTGTTTTAGACACCAGAATGAAATAAAGCATGCGAGTTAAGGAATATATACAATCAAAGACAGATACTGACACTGTACATGAGATCTGTGAGGAAAAAGCACTGGCGTAACAGATGCTGGAGAAGTCCATTACTCTCTCCCACTGTACCAAAGTCTTGCTGTAACAAGCCAACAGCATAAAAAGAATCTCAAGAAAAACAGTAACTTTAGCTTGGGGTTTTCTCATCTTTTATCTTCTGACATTGTATTTCAAATGTTACAATTTCTATCAAAAAACATAGTTTTAACAAGATAGCTACATTACAACTGAATTCTCTGCAATATAGGAGATAGAGATAAATTACAGTGTAGTTTGATTTCTGTCTTTGAAACTTATGCACACTCATGCAGGCACCTTTTTTGTTCTTTTTATCATTTTTTTCTTAAAGGAAATCATTAAGAGAAACAGACCATTAAGCACAAATGATACTGAACACTTTTATAATCACAGATTTTCCTATGATGATAATCACATTAGACTTGATTCTTCTTCTCCAGTTAAGAAAAATCAGGCATGTCCTTTGAGAGGGAAACTTTATAAATGCTCCAACCACAAGGGAAAAAAGAAGAAGGGGAAAAAAATAAAATAATAAAACCCAGTGAGATCTTGTAATCCAGGAAAACAGGCTTCATTCCAGGGTTCCTGTGGATAAGGGACCCTTTCTACCACAGCATCATCCAAAAGACATACACACTGCATGTATAGAATGTAGCACAGTCTCAATACTCTTTTTTTTTTTTTTTTTTTTTTAACCTGTTGGTACACATACTTCCAACACCTTAGACTTGCTCTTGGTCTGCAAGTCTCTTCCTGCAGGTTCCGAACTGGCTGTGCATGCCTGCAGGCTACAGGATGTTGACCTTGGGCAATCATGACCTCAGACACAGTGCTGCCACATGTCTGAAACCTCTGCCATAGAAAAGATGCCTTAAAGGATCCACCCAAACAAAATCCGTATGAAGAAAAAGAGAATGCCCAGGGAAGTTCTGATAAACTTTCCATTTTCCAGCAATGGGCAAAATAATGCCAGTCTTCCCACAAGCTTATAGGATCATCGGTCCTACAGCCTGGCAGAATTTATCTACCTCTAGGACATTCACTCTTTTTGTCAAATTTGGAAGAAGTCAGTCTAAAGTTTAAAAGTGAGTGGGGACAGGAAGGGAGTGGCAGAAGCAGGGAAAACAGGGATAGACTGACAGCATAATCACATTAAGACCCAAGGATAAACATCCTTAATTAAATAAACACCCCTCACCCTCTGCTGTCAAAAGCTCTGCAGCTACAAGGTTGAGCAAAAGGAATATAAAATTTTCCTAGTGAGTAGATGGTAAATTCATGGGCTTTTCAAGTCAATGTAAATTCTCTCTATTTAAGTAGTCATCATTATTTTCAGGAATTCTAGTATATTAGCTTCCTTCAAAGTTAGCTAACCTACTTATGGTATTTTCTACCGTATTCAGAAATTTTTGTTTGGTTTTTTTTTTCTTCCTACTGTTGCAGTTCTGGAAGATACGTCATTTTATCTATCGCCTCAATTTTCTGACTTCCAGTTCCAAAATTTCACGTTCCAACAGGACACTCCATTCCAAATGTAAAAACCAAACGAAAACAAAAAAACCCAAACCCACCTCCTAGATATTCTTAGCAGTCTTTTCTGCTACGCCATCACTATCATAATATTTTTCCATGCCGCTTCTGTACAATCCTCATTATTACGTGCTCTGAAAGCTATACATCTGAAACAAATAAAGGAGGAACATACGGGCCAACAAGGTCACTTATTTAGTGAAAAGTCCTGCAATGAGAAGGGACTGCTGCTGTGAGGGATGACCTTAGAGATGATAAACGCTGCTGTTCTTTACTGTGCATGTCACAGATTAATTCACTTGATCTGATCTGATGGTTCCACAGAGTGCTCACAGGAGCTAAGTGTTACTGGCAATAGGAACTGATTGGTTCAAGAGATGTCATTATCTCTAAATAAATGCATTGATAAAAGAGAATCATTTCAGACCAAGAGCTGACGGAAGTAACTGATACATCACCATAAATTTTTCCTCATTCATTTAATTCCCAATGATGCACATATTTGAGCACGTTTCATCACTTGAGTTGCTTCACTTTTCTAAGAACATCCTCTTTTTCTCTTGCATGAGTATTTCTATTCAAATTCACATATATGGCATACTACTCAAGTAAGCACAATTAATTTTACAATAATATCCTTCTCTTGCACTTACATGGCTCAGTTAAAGAAGCGATACCAAAACCCACGCCCCATAGTGGTCTAACCGTAGGAGTAAATAAAACTCACTAGCTCTTTCCTATTATGCCGTTCTGCCCAAATGTTTCATGCATGCATGGCAGCACTTTGTTTATGCCTAAGGTTCATAGTGAGTAAGGAATGTGGCAATAGTGCTGCTGCCTACACCCAGAACACGTGCAGTGCCTCTGTGCAGCAACAAATCCAGCACAAACCAGTCACCTGCCATTAATTCTCCTTAAAAAGTAAGACAGCAGAAAGGAGAAAATAACAGTGACAGCAATGCTATCTTTCACACAGTAATATGTAACTTTATGAGAGGACTACACTCCTGTTTTTAAGTTGGCAGAGGCATCCTGAAGCTTTTATTCAGCCATATATATTCTGAAATGGGGCAAGAATCGAAGGATATTCGTCTGCCCAGCAGTTCTGAAAATGGCAGCTGGCTGGAGAGGCATCGGCTGGCTTTATGTCAGCACTGACAGCCCTTAGAGGTACTCAGTATCGCTTTATCTGTACAGAAATCGTAGCAATCTAAACTGAAGTATAAAGAGCCCACTCTATAACTCTTCAATGGTATCTTAATGGTACTTTATCTGCCAGGTGTTTTTACTGACCTTCAGGTTCGTATCCTACAAAGACTTCTACATACGCACTGTGATTACTCCCCATTTACTTCTGAATATTCACAGAACATACGCAAGTTAACGCAGTAGAAACTCATTGCTTTATGGATCAGAGTTGCAATTGTTGAAATAAGAGTCCTCCTAAATGTATTGGTAACCTCTCATACTTCTTGCACACAAATTTCTATATAAAACCCCTAAAAATATTAAGACTTTCTTAATCCAAATTATAAAGTTCTGTGACACACATAAAAATCTTCAGTAACTTTGCCATCAGAGCATATTTTAATGATTATCAAATAATTTTTCAAAACAGTTTGTATACATACTACCTCCAAGCTATATATTCTTTCTACTATGAACATAAGGTTGGAACTTAATTACTTTATTTTTAGCATACTCTACCTCCATAATGGCCACTGTTATGTGAGAGTGTTATCTGTTTCACAGTGATGTTTCTTAATTACATTAAGCCCCGGTGGAGTACCCCTAAAAGAACCACTCAAAATTCTCATTTTTCCACAAAAAAAAATATAGGGTCATAACATGCTAACTGTTCTACCTTAGAAAAACACAGTTTAGCTTTGGTTCATTTTAGAAACACACAAAACTTCAATTTTAAGCAAGTAGAATTTACATTGGGATCAAAAAAAAAAAAATTTCTAACCACACGGGAGAAAGGATCTTCTTATTTAGGACTGCTGTTCTTTTTCATTTTGCTATCTATGCACCAATTCTGGTGTAGCACAGACTCTTTAGTCATAAAGTTATGCAACGGAGTACTTTGTTTTTATAGTAATTCAAATTGTTATTTGGTTTTAACTTGAACATTCCTTATTTTCATAAAAAAACCAGGAAACCTGATACGATAGACTAACTTTGTGAACATTTTTAGAATGCATCTTCAGTAGCTGTTAATAATTAAAATTATCAATAAAGGGTTCCTTAGTTACTCAAGTACAATGATTATCACAATTATTACAAGCCATAAATTTATTTCCCAAAAAAAAGGGCTAATTCACGTAGTCTGGTCCTTTACTGAAATTTTTCTGATGTTCTCCCTTTGAATTCTTGGAATAAAGTACATTTTTAACTGCCCAGGAGAGCAGATTACTAAATTACAAGCATATATTAGACAAATGCAAAAAGCAGTAACTTCCGTCTTCTTTTTTCTGCCTTCAATTAGGTATTTTAAAAGTACACCAGCAATGATATAAGTGAAAGAAAATCATCTGTGACTAGTTTGTTGTGTGTTTTTTTATGACCTCTTCCACATGCACAAGAATTTACCTAGAAGTGGAAATTACATACTGACATTGTTAAATGTGTTAAATCTATTAATTATTTGCAAATGCCACATATCTGATGTGAGAAGAACAAACAAAAACACAGAACAAAAAATACAACAAAAAATTCACAGAGCCCAGATGCTTAAACTTCCCAAGAAATTTAGGAATGACATAACACTTTTATAGAGCTTATTTAAAATAATTAAGATGTAATAACAACGTGGGGCACATGCAAACTCGCTGCAAACAAAGGATAATGCCATGTTTTCGTAGCTTCAGTAATTTCCCTCATTTTCCTCCATTGTACATGCTAGGCATAATGCTTATAGTCTGAAAAACGACTAGAAAATTGTACCTTTTATCATCTCTTATTGTTTCCCAGTCATTCCATATTGCATTTGTTTATCAAAGCAACTCTCATACCATACTCACAAAACTCTAGGATTTCTTTGTCCCCTTTCTGCCTCATTAGAGGATGTTTAACAATATCAACTATCAACTTCCTTGTCAGGTTTAGATTAGGATAGTTATTACCTGATCAATCATAAACTCATTCATGTCAATAACTATTTCACATATCTCCTGCTTTCAAGAGTTCAAGCTACCTCTTTTCTATTACGCAGGGCAGCTGTTATTTCATTGCTTCCTTTTACTACGGCGGTATTTCAGATATGTTATGTTCACAAATGTTTTAGTTGAGTATTTGTCATCTGCAGCCATGAACTTAATTATCCATATTATCAGGAATTTGCTTTTGAGTTGGCAAAATTTATTTTTAAATTAGGGGTGCAAACTGAGATGCTTCACCTGAACACGTCATCTATTGGACATCTATGGAGGAGACACATCTGGACACTCCCTACACATAACAAATATTGACAAGGCTTATAATCTTTAAAAAATGGACCCAACTGTAAGGACCAGAACTGCAAGTGTTGTTACATATTTATGTTCTTTGGTATGTTTTGATAGACTGATTATAATACAACATTTCAGAAATACAAATTGTATCTATAGAATAGATATAAAAAGCAAAAAAAAAATTGCATCTCCCTAACAAAAGAAATTCCTTCTTGAATAATTGCACTGAATTATTGCATCACTTGATAGCTTTTACCCTCCTGCTCCGCTCTTTTGAAGCGGAACAATCTCACAAGAACTTTTAAGGCCATCACATAAATTAAGAAATCTTTTCTCCTTTGTGATCCAGAGAATCTAGATATCATAGATAGAATCTGACCTTATTGACATGCACGAATTAGGCATGACTTTGCTTTAAATTTATCATAAATCCTGAGCATACTTTTAGTAACTCTTGCACATAGAACAGAATTCTGCTGTACAGTCTGTATTGAAACATTCAGGCTAGGAAAATAAATTCAAAGTTTCACTGGCTTAAGAATAAACTGGTACCATGTGCTAACTTGTCCCTGTATTTTAAAAATGAACCACTAAAAATTCTTGCATAGTTTAACAAATTGTTTTCTTGAGAACATCTTGAGACTTGAATCAGACTGCTCGTACGTTCTCATGTTTAAAAGAATACAACAGGCAGAAAGTCAGGACATAAGGTCAATGAAACTCTTTCAGATCAGATTTCTTTTTTAAAAATAAATAAGTGTATGTACTAATCAGTACATAATCATCTCATATTAATATAAAACTAATATAATGAGCAACCTTATGTTAGCTGAATTAATTATTTCTATTCCTATGTATTTAAGATCTTCCCTTCTGCTAATCCGTTTATTTTCTGGTTGTTTAATTTTTCTTGTAAGCTCCCTGACTTAATTTTAAGGTTATGTTTTAGTCTTTCTGCAATTATATTCGTATTGTCAAAAATTGCATGGAGATTATTTGGGCCTTTTTCCCTGGTCATATATTCACTCCTAGGTGAAGGCTTGCATATTACTCAATTCAAAAAAGCATTCATAATGCTCACTTCAAAATAATTTGTCAAAACACGTGTTTGCATAAAGCTATTTTACTCTCATAAATTGTACACATTGCTTTCTGAATCCTCCTTAGACAGTTGCTTTTGTTCAACTTATCAATACTGCAATTCTCATTTAGAGCTTAATTTAAAATCATACTTTTAAAATCATGCTTTTTTTAAATGTCAATTTTTTTTCCTATATTTTGTTCTGCTACAAAACTAATTAAATGAACATTTATTATGACTTTCTTTGCAAATTACTCTTCTTTTTATGTTACAGATTAAGACTGCAGTTGCCCTTCCCAAGAATTGAATCTTCCCAGCTCTATCAAGGATCATTTGAATATTTTACATTTTCTCAACTTTTAACCAACTATTTTACATTAAGGATATTTATATAAAAGAAACAAATCCAACTGCCTCAGAATTTCAGCACTAACGTACTGTCTACCAACACACATGCTAAAGTTTATACTAAGAAAACTATCACATAATTTTATTCCAGTGTAGTCAGAGCCCCATGACTGACAGAAAAAGTTTCATTTTCAATTTATCTCAGTTGTGTTGTCTATAACTCCTGGATTTGGTAGCTCTTTCCAAATAAACTCTGACAATTAATGTTGAGAAATAAAGGAAATCAGGGGAATTCACATACATTATGTTACGAGGCACAGCTCTCTAGCCCTCCTTCCTACATATATACAGTCACACAGAAAAGAAAAAAAGAAATAGCCATTTGAAAAAAGCAGCCATGTAAAGTACACTGCAGAACAATTTTTTTAAAACTGCAGCAACTGAAGCATGACATGTACAATACAGAAAGAGAGAATCTCAAAAGGCACGTGTTATCACTGTGCCAGTCTGATGGCATGTAATTCCTTTGTCCACAATGGATACTGGAAGCCTGTTCAGATGGAGCAGCAAACTAAAGCACTAAGCTCCATCACTTTGAGGACCACTGGTCCCTGACAACTTTTGTAAGAAAAAATGTCATAGTCACAAGAAAGGAGAAAATTTTAAGTTCACACCAAAAATTACAGTACAAGGTGCTTTCCACATGATGCATTTATTTACTCACTACTGTGGAGCAAATACAGGCTTGTACTGCAAAAGCAGCTTGTCCATGTCAACACAGTTCACGACCAAAGAAGCTGCAAAACCATCATAGTGAAAAGCTCGGATTAAAAGAGTTGACTAAAGGCTTTAGGAAGAAGCAATGTAATAAAGCACGGAGAAATACTACTCAAAACTAAAACTGACAGAATTGTTTAACTGACAGAAGTGACTCTGGCACTCAAGGTAAGGAAAAATGCACTAAAAACCAGATAGAAATATGTACACGGTATCTTTCAATGCCAAAATCCTTGCAGGATCCTATCCAAGTCTTCAAGGCCTTCTTTAACTTAACTGCAAAATACAATACAAGTTCATCTGGAAATGTTATTATTACTCTTACAGTAATATAAACAAATTCAGTAACTGACTAATTATTAATTGAAAATAAGGAACTTTTGCTATCTTTAACTGGTAGCTCCAAGAAACACCTCTGCTTGCTCAACAACCCTGGCTTTTCTACAAAATACCAGAAAAATCCAAGTTATGTTTTATGCACAAAACACTGTTACGTACTTTGCTAGTAACTAGGAATGTTCATATCTCATTCTTTTCCCGTCAGTTAATCTATGTAAGTGCAAGAAATGGCAAGAGACAGATACTTAAGCAAACATTTTACATTACAAATCTATGAATATGAGTAAAATAATATTTAATTCCAACAATTCCCATATAGAGAGGTGGGGTGAGGAAATCACAGGAATACCTTTACCCTTAAAATTGACTTGTGCAAATTCAACCCAGTGTTTGTGCACAAGAGAAATGCAAGCCAAACATGGATGTCTAATTCCATCGCACTAATGCTTATCTGAATCTCAGCTGCATTACTGGCTTACCGCATCCTGAACAGTCTTTTAAGATGACAGGTCAACAACAAATGCAAAAGGACATGTAAAACCTGAACTGCAAAGGGAATGGCAACAGTGAATTTGAACTGAAATTGAATAACGGAAGTGGTTTCTACCCCTCGTAAACAAATGCAAGATCCTGGTTCACTTGGCAACCAAGTTTTACAAGTCAATTTATCCTCATGTTAGCTAGAGGCGGCATGAAAAGATTTTGGACTGGCTGATGATGGACTACATGAGAGCACATGGACTCATGAGAGCACATGACGTGATGCAGGAGGCCAAGACTAAACAACACCAACTGCTCCTCGCTTTTCGCTCGCTCTCAGCAATGACACTCAGGACCAGCAATTCTTAATACTACAATTCATGGAGTTGTTATCAATGATCAACAAAAGATATAGCTAGTTATCACTGAGAAATAGGCTGGTTCATTTCCTTCAAAGAAAATAACCCAAGTGTAAGAAACTTGCTACAGTGAATCAATTGACAGTGAAAGCCTTGAGACAGCACGCTAACACAGAATGACATCAGACACGAAAAAACCCAAAATTCGTTTATATCACTTCAGCCAACTGCTAAAAACCACTAAAGCAGCATGTATAAATCTGTTTTGATATTCACCATTTCAAGATTTTAGAAACGTATTTTAAAAATTGATGCAGGGCATTTTACTCCTGAAGTGTATTCATTTTTCCATATGTAATGTCACCTTATATATGTACTCAAATGAGCACGCACATTTCCTTTCTCTTTGTAAAACAATTAGAGTGCTTAAATGGTAAGTAAGTGTACAACATAACCTGGAGAAAATTCCAGCATTTTCTAAATACTCTGAACATTGGGACTGAAATATTCATTTCTGGCTTCCTTAAAACTAATTAAATGCAAATATTCTTTATCTCTAATCAATGTCAGTATATTGGGAAAGAATTTGATACTTTATTTCTTCATCTAAGTGCAAATATATAGCACAGCCTACAAGAAACCACCTCAGAGACTGGATATAGAATTATCTACAGTTACACTACAACCTCACCAAATTTTATCAGGTCCATACACATTTTCACTTAATTTTGCCAGTATTTATATTAATTTTTTCATGAAAACTCAACATAACCATTTTAAGAGAGGTATTTTCTATTACAATTTCTAGCAATAAGATGTATAAGCTATAAAATAAAATACATATTTTTAAACCCCTGATGGTGAAACCTTGCACTGTTGCTTTCTCAACAAAAACTATTAATTCCGTAAGCAATGAAACTAATGAAATTCAGCTACTGATAAGATATAGAAGATACTGGGGGAAGCGGGGGCGGTGATTGACTTCAATGCCTTACAAGGTACATTCACTGATGGACACCTTTCTAGAGATGAGGCATTTTGAAAACAGTCCTCTCTTCTGAAGGCTCCCAATAATACAAGTATTTAAAAGTTCTGTGTCATTTTGCAGGAAATTAGTTACCTCTGAGATCTCTTAGCCTTTAATCAAAGTCAGTGGACATGGTGAACAAGTTCAAAATTTAGGTTGAAGAAGTTGACAGAGATGTAGAAAACACTATCTCATAAGCCTTGTTATCATACGCAGCAGCTAAAAATGCCTGAAGAGGAACTTTTCAGTCCTAATCTCTGTTAGTACCCCCATCTTCTAAACTCACATAGAACAACGTGAATCAGGTTATTTAAACTGTAAAATATATTAAGTGGGAAGCATAATCGTGATCTAACCACTCAAGAAGCTTTCTGAAATTACCATTTTTTCCAAAACTGAATGCAAATTGTACACTGAACAGAATAAAAAGGAGCATAACTATGATTGTATACTTCTAGTGGCTTAATGAGCAAGAGTGAGCCTACTTTGCACATTCTTTAATGAGAACTTTCCAAAGGCAAAGTCTAATGGTTGGGTTTTCGTGTCAGTATGAAGGTTTAGCATTAAACTTGATCAATGGGCTGCAGAAGCTAACTTAGACTATTTCTACTATTATACTGTTTCATCCAGTTTTACTTCTTTTTTACAGCACAGAAAGAATATTTTCCAGCAACTTAGAGAGACTTAACTATTTTCTGTGCCTTTCACTTCTTCCTATCTGCAACCAAACTAGCATTCTACGTAGTAAAAGTATTATCTGCATATTAATCATTAGTTACTCATTTTTACAGTGCCTTCTTATTTCTCACATTCATCCCTGCAGATGGTCCTCATTTTTCCAGCAGTATTTCCCTACATGCGCAATAGGCTCTGAATTCTGCCAATGAAGTAGCTCCGATTCTCTTAACTTCCTGTATGCCTGATTTTCAGTCCTTAAGCAACTTCCTGCATCTACTGCCCCTAAACAGAAACAAGCTAGAAAAAATATGTATGACTGAGTCACCAAAAGACCCGTCCTCTCAAGGAACATAAAATACTACATGAATAACCTGGATTCAGATCCATGGCAAGATGTAGATGTGAAAATGCAGCATCAGGTTGCATGAGGGCAATTGTAAGAAGTTTGTCTTCAAAGTCAACACAGACACATGCAGTAATAGAGAGAGATATTCAACCTATGTCTGAAGAAGTATCTTCAATGAAAGCAGCAACACAACAGGACCAACCAAAAATTTAAGCAATGAAGAGAAACCATAATAGACCACTTTTACACTTCAGCTCTGCAACACCTGGTGAACTAACAAGCTGAAGCAAAAAGAATGGATTGATGTTCCATAGCTACATATTCAAAAAACAACTGTATTTTTCTTAATTGGTATTTCATTAGTTGTGCTATATACAATTATGTAATAAAATATGAAATAATACATAATTCAAAAACATAATTTAAAGATCTATTACATAGTTTCTTCAACAACAGCTATTAATCTTCAGACAGCTCCTATAAAGATTTTCTGCATTAAATCACACAAGGAAAGAGGGAGTAATCCTGATGTACATTAAAATAGAGATGCAACAGCTCTGACATTTACCCAAGTACCCAAGTTATCCTCTGGTACTTGGACTCATCTCTCATTTTAGCGATGAAGTTCTTCAGAGAAAAATAGCTCCTATACATCATATATAGATTAGTCTGCTTCGTGCCAAGTGAGTGCTCTGTCAAATCCTCCTGATGTCCCAAGCTAATGTGTATTTTATAATGTATGATTATTGTATTAGCTCAGAAACATGGCACCGAAAGGGACAAGAGAAATAACATCCTCCAAATTAAGGTAAAAATATCTGAACAAATATCACATTAATAATTTCATTCAGGTAGACACACTTCATTCTAATAATGTTAACAACAGAAGCATAATGGTTTGAAGGGGAAAGGAAGGAGGCATGTACTTCCTAACAATGTTCAGATGATATTAATAGTCCAATTTGCCCATTTCTACATACACATGCATTTTCATAGTTACAGAGCTTCTATTTTATTGTACATGAAATAACATTTTAAAACAAATTCATTTCTACTTTGTTACGCATGATAAAAATAAACATATTTCTATCCATGCAGTTCTTCCTGAAACAACTGGGAAATTATTTGTACAGAAGGTGAAGGAACCAGACCTGCGATGCGTTTTCTACTTGTAGCATTGTATGTTTTTGTTTCCACAAGATGCAAAAGCTTAGCATTAATTTCTACTTAGCCAAATACATTTATTTTTAACAGCCCTCAACTTTTCTTTAAATTCATAAGTAATTCCATTCTCATTCAAAACATTCTAGTGCAAACTTAACTTTTGAGTAGACACTTAAGTTCTTTTGCTGAACTAAAGCCTTTACACTCTTCAGACTTTTTCTTTTAATACTCTTGCAATTAGGAAAGCAAGCAATGACAAGAATGATCTTCTTAACTTCTGAGTAAAGACAACCTTCAATCACTCTAATTCAAGAGATATTTCACCTGGGTTGGGGACTTTTGCTTTGCTTTTACTTCCGAATTAGGATTGAACAATTTGCACATTTACTTGTCACCACAACTAGTACTTCTTAGATTGATACAAAGATAGTCTCAAAGTAACTTAACTTTTATTGCTTTACATGAAAATTTGGAGTCTTCATATTGTGATTTTAACTTTAACAAGAACTATGAAATAGGAAACTCTAATCCTTTTTCTGAACATTATGTTACAAAACTCAACTCTAGACCCTGGAGTACAACTTCAATATACAGTAATGTTCAAAAACTCAACAGGAGCCTTGTATTTCTCTACAGAGATTTAAGTTTTTTGCAACCTTGACCAAAGAAGAATTATGCCTTTCTTAACAGCTACATAAGGGCTAAAGTAGCTTTGCATATACACAATGAAGATCTCTCTACATTTTTGAGATAAATAAGAAATTGTCATTGAAAAAGAAAAATTTATTCTATCTTCTAACGGCATTACAATAATGCAAAAAATTTTAATTAATTAGAAATTGGAGAGCTACTCCTCAGCTTAGACATTCCCCCTTCCCATCCTGCAAATTCTTACTCAGATAAGAATCTGTTGTGGCTCCATAAAAGTCAGGGAAAGGCTTAGCTGAAGACCTGTGGTTCACATGTGGATATAGGTAATGCACGCTGTATGACTGACAAAGCATGAAAATTTGAACAAGTACTGACATTTGCGTCAATCGGCCAAACAGTTACGTACTTTGCTTTAGTACAGCGAGCAATTCACGGAAACTATTTGCCAGAGGAAAACTACATACACCTAAATCACAGCAACAATCACTGAATTACAAACTACAGAGGCATTATTTTATATGCAGAGTTACAAGAGAAGTGAGCCTCTCACACCACAAACAGCACACGTCTGCGGTTTATCATTTCAGCTAAACCAACACCAGTTTAAGGTTTTCTATCAAATGTCTACCTTCAAATTAAATGTATTTTATCTATATATAATAAAATAAGGTTGATATACAGTGTCTGACAAAAAAACACTTTATCTACAGATTCTGATAGACAGCAAATCAAAATAATTCAAGCAACAAAATGCACTTTGTGGAAGTAGCTTATTTCACTGTGTAGGCTAAACGTATTTTGAGGAAGGATTACATTTTGTTTGGCAATTTATTTTATTGACAAAGCATATTTCATCAGATATTGCTTCACATTTTGTAGACAAATGCATGTTGTCAAATACCCTATTTCCTTTAGTGGATGAAAAGTATTTTTCCACAGATTCTAAACTTCTCTGGAGAGCACAATGGATTCCACACAACAGTAGGTTCTATGGGGAAGGTGTTTGTATTATAAATTTGCTAAAAATAGCATGATTTTTTAAGAGCATACCTGGAATATATAGTAAAAAATAGCTTTTAGTATTGATATGTGTGATTGTGATCTGTCACAGTAATGAATAATCATTATAGAAAGGTTAAAAAAAAAAAAAAATCAGTATCTAAGTAACTTTGGATTCTGTAATTCTAGTTTATGCAGTAGTTTTACTGAAAATTTACCCTCAACTCAAAATAAGTATGAGGTTTTAGAGTGGTAACTGCCAAACATTTGAAGACAATTTCATTGCTTTCTTTCTGAAATATTTTCTTTTATTACAGGAGTACAGTGTCACTTTATCAGACAAGAACCTGTTCTAACATTGTGACAGGACCTAGATCCAACTTAAGGCGATTACTTCAGATGGTTCTTATGCTAGTATTAACAAGCAAACAAAAAAAACCCACAAAAAACCCAAAACAACCCTCCCAGTCCCCCCCCAAAACCACACACAAACCACTGATGAAACAGTCCTTGCAAGAATATTGATTAAATGAATTATATTCACATATTTTTCATGCAATTGTGACAACAGTTCAGAAAAAAAACATATTCTGAATATTCAGTCCAGTTAAAGTACACATTTTAACACCTATATTTTAACACCTACTTCAAAAATATTAACTTCATATGTATATTTTCTCCTCTCTGTTACCAACTGTAGTAATTTCAAGTTAAATCAGAATTAAACTTGAAACATGAAAAATTATGTCTTATTCACGTTAGCATTAAACTGACTGGGATTAATTCTTTGAATATCAAAGAAGTATTCTCCATGAGAAGTCTGGTCTTTAAAAATAACTTGTAGACAGACATCACGAAGAGCTGCAGAATTATCACAGCTATTACCTTTAGGGGTAATTTACCAAGAAGGTTAAAAAGGCACCCATTTGCTATGGAAGCATTTGAGGAGTTATATCCATCAAAAATATGTGGAAGCACTGCTATTGAGAGTGTTATCCTCGTCAAGCACCCTGTTTGCTATTTCTTTTTCACCCAGTGTTACTTTTTTACTCCACTTTAATGATAAAATAATTAGTCATTTTCATCTAAATAAAGTCCATCCTAAGCAAGTAAGCAAATCCATGGACGGTAACAGATAGCTTGCATATGAAACCTAAACACACACAGAGCATTAAAGAAAATGTGCAATTTACTCTGAAATACTCTGTAGGAATCATCTACATTTATTTAGAAAGAGCATCAATATTTAAGCAATTTTTCCAAAATCCAGGAAACATTGAGACAGCAGGGAAATGTTGCCTTTCAGTGAAGGGTAAGGTGGGAAGAAGCAACAAAAAAAATCCTTTTCATATTTGAAATGGCTGGATGGTCAGCAGAGAAGACATCAGGTAACTGAAGTTTCTGTTCTTCTTATCTCAAACCAATTTATTCTTTTTCCACCTTGCAGTCATAAACTTTCAGGCACTCCTACAGAACTAGGGTATCTTGCGAAGAACCATACTGATGACTGTATTATTTCTCCAAGTGACAAAGCGTTCCCTCACTGCCTGATTTGCAGCTATCATGAAAGAATTTACACCACCTCCTGCTTCCAAGAAAAGGCCTCCTATTCCAACAATTCAAGTAGAAGAGAGTCAGTAGCTAACCTAATGAACTGTATGTGCAAGTTCACGTGAAACGCATGACCACAGATTTCATATACCTGTTCTATTTATAGAAGATGACACTGGCAGTAAGATTTCAAGTATTTAGCTACTCTTATTTTATAGGATCAATATTTGTTTCACCTGGAATAGACTGAATAAACTCAACACCTAGTAGAAATAACCATCTACTTTAGCAGCCAGCATCAGGCAGAAGACTCTTCCTATAGAGAAGGAGAAGACATCCATTGCGGCAGCCTGTGATACCTCCCTGCCTACACAGCAAGACACCAAGGTTTGGTACTTTTATAAGGCTCTTCCCTGCCACAACAATACCTGTCATTTTTGCAATGCTGTCCATGACCACAACTGATGAAAGCCTTCCCTCCTGAGGTCTTTGTGCAGACACCTTTCCTCCTCCCCTATCCACAAAAGTTACAGTAGGATGAATAGACAATGGTGCCCATCTTCACTAAAACAGCCTTGCCCATCCCAGCCTTCCCAAAACTATCTTTCTTTACCTGCCTACAGCAACCTCATCCCTGAGGAACTCTGATAACCAGCTCCACTTTCAGCAAACAATGGATACAAAGAATGCGCACTTACTGAGGAATCAGGAACGTTTTAATGTTTGTATTTTGGACTACTCTGCCCATCTAACTTCAATGCTGATGGCTTCCACTATTTCTTTAGCACAACCTAAGGGGGAAATGGCCTGCTATCTAAAACTCCCAGGGAAATGGCATTTGGGCAGCCTGCCCATCTGTCTGATGGGCTTGCCAGTTAAAAGGATTACAGCCATAGTTTACTGCTCACTGCTCCACCCAGCTCATCAGTTCTTCCATGGAGGAAGTTCTCAGTGTTCTTGGCCCTCACACAGGCTCCAGATGGTTCTTTGGTAAAGCTTTTCAAAACCATTTTTGCCACCCATATGTGCCAGAAGTAGTCTCATGCAGAACTATTATTTTCGGGGTTGGATAGAGACAAAGAAAAAGAAAGCATCTGGGAGAGTACAAACGTGATTAAAGGTTGTAGCATAACAGTAATCTTCTTTACTTTTTCCTCCTCTAATGCAAAGTTTTGCTGGTTCTTGGAGTAAAAGTCAAGTCAAAGGCTTTATTTTCTTTTTCCTCCTGTACACATGCTATAGTCAGAGAGCATTACAAGCAATAAGAGAATATGCTTCCCCCCCCCAAACAAACAAAAACCAGGAAAAAAAAAAGTTACATACTCTGCAGAAGCGTCCAAGAAAATCTGTTGTGTGGCTTCAGTTTGCCAGTGCACTGAAAGAAGAACTTGGTACTAAAATGTGTAAAATGACTGATACTGCTATTCATTTCATTGTAGAAGGTAATCAAATTGGTAAAAGACTAGTAGCACTTTAGTAAATCCACACTATTATTGATTACCTTCTCATGCTTGACGTGTTTGCAAGTGAATTTCAAATCTACAATCACGATCTTTCCAAGAACTGAGGTTAGGCTGGCCATCATGTACAAAAGGCATAAAATTAGCCTTTTATCAGTCTGGCTGTACCTTTCCTCCTCAAACCAAGACCGTACACACACAGGTTCAGAATTAGACTTTGCTTGTGAACAGCAAGGCAAAACTGGCATCGGGTACTTTATCTTTTTCCCTAGTGTCCATCATAAAGTTTTCTCCCCATCCATCAGTGGACCCATGAATACCTAGAAATTCCTTTTGCAATGAGCATACAGTCCTGTAAGACCCCCCCTTGTTACTCTTGCTAGCCCTTGCTAGTTTAGCTCCAGTTGAGCTTAAGCCTTTCCAATTTTGCCCATCTGAACACTTTTTCCCCCCCAACCCTGTTACTAATCTCCATCTGACGAGCTAAGTAGGTTCACACTATCAAGAAATAAGTTTCATTTTTTGCACTAGTTTTCAAGCACGTATGCAGGTCCATCCATGTGCAGTTAGCTCTGAACGACGGTCACTCAAGACTACGGTAGTAGCAAAGGTCCTTCCCTCTCAACACTGCAAAGGTAAGCCTGTTTCTCTTGACTTGGAGAGACCAGTTCATATCCTGATCCTGCAGTCCTCGCTCATTTCGTTCTAAATCGCACTTACATGTGCCAATTTCCTGTGATTTAGGAATGCACTCTTGGCCGTACAGACAAAGATTACAGACCAGTAAGCCCTTCTGAAACCAAGTAACAGCTTTAAATTTGGTTATAAAATCTACAGGAAAAGTATACGGTGATTTGAGAAAGAGCATCACTATAAAACAAATATTTTGAATTAATTATACTGTTTCATATTGTAGATTGACGCACAAAAATATGTATTTGTAAGGCCATATATATTTAGTCCTCTGTCTTCAAGGCAAACTCTTCACCGACTTGCTTTGAAGTTTCAAATTAATGAAACGTTAGGTACAACAACAATCCATACATTGACACTAAGTATCTCCTAAATAAACCAAAAATAGAAATACTGTCACACAGTAAATCACACAATAAATACACTACAAGAGCTGATAGATTATAGCACACCTAACCAGCACAGGTTAACTAGATAGCTATATTTCAATTAAAGAAAAAAGCCAATTGTTGCATGTCTTATTATCATACTAAAACATCTTGGCAACAATTAATAGCTACCCAATTCATAGAAATTGCTTTCATTATTTTTGAAGCAGCTACTTTCTTTGAATGTAATGACTAAGAGAAAAGAAACAGATGTTCCTGTTGCTAAGGAGATTGAATTAAAAAATGAGATAAAGCAAATATTTAGAATATTTTTTTAGAAAGGAAAATACTTTCCACTTGGATTTAACTACTTGCTTTATAACCAGCAGCACAGCCAGCTATCTCATAACAAAACACCACTGTGATTCTTTTTTTGCATTGTGATTTTTCTACTGCAATATATCCTGCATATTTATTCCAAGACAACATAGCATAACAAATTAAGATGCCTAGACACATACACCAGCATCTCTATGTCTTGAGTAGCTGCAGATGCTCATTGTCAAAAGCAGATATCTGCATAATAAGCTAGATTTCTGCTAAAGTGAGGGAAACTTCAACTGTCCGTGAAATGTGCCACATTACAGTTATGACAAAGCTAATATTAAAAAATAAGAAGACGCAATCTTGTAAAACAAAAAATATCTCTACCAGTAGGCAGATTGTTTTAATGTACATGTTCACATTACTGTAATTAACCTCGTGTTCTACAGGCACGGACCAGATTGCCAGGGGCTATAAAAAGCTAGGTCAGTAAAGACCTGTATGAAGTAAAGCTGCTGCTACTGCACATGCTCAAAAAGGCAAGATTATACCCATCTGCCAGTAAAACAGGTGAGCAGGTGCTAGGTTAAAAAAAAAAAAAAAAAAAAAAATCCAGTCATTCTCAGTTTATTATCCCAGAAATATAATTTTAAATTATTCTGCTGAAACCCATACTTTGAAAGTCAGGTACACTTTGGTTTTCTATAGGACATCATGTAAGACAATGGTAGTCATACTGGTTTTCCACTTCAAGTCACTCTAAGCGTACTAACATTACGAGAAATGTTTATGTAAATGACAAACTTGTATAAGGCACAGTGAAAGCAAGAATAAATAATAGCTTGAAGACAACTAGCAAACCACAACCTTCCCCTGCAAATACAACTTCAAATTTAAAAGAAGAATAAAAGTGTAGAACAAAAATTATTTGAGCTATGAATCACCTTGCCTCATATACCTACTGGAATTGCAACACTGCTACAGTGCAGCATAATCTTGTCACTCTCCAATGCCCTACTGACATGTTTTTCTACTGCATTATTAGCATCCTTGGAGGACTCCCTATTACTCAAAACTGATTTATTCTTGCAAGGTATCTTGCTCATTCTGATATCTCCTTTCCTGCAGTCAATAGCAGCCATCTCCAGGATGACATCTGAGCCTGCCGTCACGCTTATTGTAACTGATTCATGTCCCAGCTTCAGTGGCAAATATAAATAGCTGTCAGATGGAGTACTGATGGTGGTAGGTCTTCCCGATACCAAAATGTCTGTGAGCACCGAACATTTTGATTTCTCACTGTGATGGTAGTTTAGCTCTATCTACTTCTTCTGTTTTCTTCCTATAAAACCTGATTTTTGAAGATGCTATCCAAGCAGATATAGCTTGTCGACTAAAAGTTAACTTGTGATTTGATTTCAGACTGATTCAGAACTGGAGTGTATTTTATAACAGGCATTCAAAGCCTAATGAACCAGTTTATACCTGCTACTTCTATAAACACAAACAGCGCAATGAAAAGCAAAGGAAAAACCGGGAAGAAAATGTCTACTTATATAAGATTCCCTTCTCTTTTTTTTTTTTTTTCTTTTTCTTTAAATACACAGAAATAAGCTGTTCATGAGGGCAAAGGCGCCAGCCTGGACTGGAATGAATGGAACTGAAATGCAGCTTTATCCACTCATTCCTCATGTGTGTGCTCTATTCCACCAAAAACATTTATCAACTCCTACACAGTCACACTACCTCAAACTCCAGACACCAAGCAATTAAAAACAGAGGTTCCTTCCAAGAAGGCTGCTGACTGCGAACCTTTTCCTTTTCACGAGGTAGCTCTGAAGTAGTTCAGCTCAGGATTCATCATCAAACATGAAGGGCTACATCACTCTCAAGCACGCACAATTTCTTCTGAAGTAAGTAAGACTTCAGAATAGGTTCCAAAAAAATCTAGAATTGCCAGTACTGAGTTTTCAGTACAGGAAAGAATGGATAAAACCATAAATAAAGGACAGATTACCAAGAGCACCACAGCTAGGATTTTACATTTTCCTTCATGTCAGATACCCTTAGTCAGTGCTTGTAGCAGGTTACACGGAAGTGTTTCATAGATCATCACCTGTGGCGAGCTATAACTCTTTTCTTTGGGCTCTTGTACAGCCACAGAATGCCATTTCAGAGTTTCTAGTCAAGATCTGTCCATTTCAGCCTCCCTTTAAGAAGTACTCAGATAGTTATCCTAATATTTCCCTCAAGCTTGCATTGTAGGTCAGCCCAACTATCTACAGCATTTTCCCCCCAACCCTTTCACCCACAGTCCCATATTCCCATAGAAGCAAAAAGATGTTTTCTTTTTAAAATTATGACATATATTAAAACCTGCTCTTAGAAAAATCAAAGGTCAAAGCTCAAATGTGTTTTGGCATTGGTTTGTTTTTTTTTCCACAGAGCCTTTTTTATACAAAAGCTCGTATCCCACTGCAGTATATGAAAAATATGTGAATTATACAACTTCATGGCACAGAATGCAGATTGTTAGTAAAATCTGTACCTAACTCCAAAAGAATCCTTATAAAATACCGAATACTATCAGCATTTATTTATCAGCTCTCAACTTTGTATGCTACATAGTAACCGTCAAAAATCCAGGATTTCAAACATCTAGTTATCTTTGCCAGTACATTCTTACTTGACATTTAGTGATAATGTTGTATTTTTATACAGTTAGTTTTTCTCATTACAGCCTCTCAGCCTGAATACTCATATCTAGAGTCCACTAAAAATATTTTAAGATACAGTAATCCTTCTTTTTTTTTTTTTTTTGTTGTTGTTGTTGTAAATCATCCTACACTTACTGTTCTGCTTGAATTATTCCCATCTTCCATACACCTGACAGAGGCCTGAATTTATCCAAAATAAGATTCAGTTTCTCATCTATTCATGCAGGACTTGAGAAATGACAGTGTTTCATTTATTTCCTCAAATCAAATCTTGGGTCTTAAGAAACGCTGCTAAATAAATTTCTCTCCCAACAAGTATTTTTGCAGTGCGAAGACCAATGTGTGGGCATATGTTCTGATAAATTTAAAGCTGCTCCTAAAACTAAATAGGTTAAACCCCATTAATATTCTACAAAACTCCATGACAAAGACAGAAATGTAAAGAAATAGCGTCTCTTCTTCCTTAAAATATATTCTAGTAAAACAAGTAATCGGTGATATGGCATAATTTACAAAAGCATGGGTAACATCTTAATTCTACTTCTGCAATCATTGTTCATATTACAACAATCCATTTTAATTGAATATATATATCCTTGCTCTTTCATCATGCTGAACTATCGCTGATAATTCCAGGAAGTGTCCATTTTACTGTATTCGTTTAAAAAAAAAAAAAAAAAATCAAAACAATTTTCTGATACATTTTTTCTTATTTGAGATTTCAGGCGAGGGGTGAGGAATGGGAGAACAACCCTGTAGCAATACTGATTTATCGGTTAGTTTATAATTTAGAGTAATTTAAGTAAGTTTTATGCTTACACAGGATGGTATTCTGCCTGTGCTGCCAGAATAGTTACGCAGGAGAAAAATCAATAGCAGAAGTTACATTGGTTTTTTGGTTCCATTTCTGAGTGCAAATATTTTATGTATCAAGTTCTGATTGTGAGTTTGCTGCTTAGGAAATAAAAGACACAGCTATTCAAAAACACAAATATACAAAAAAATCAATGGAAAGGAAATAATTTGCTTTAGGGAAGGATAAGAGCATACTTCAAAATAAAATTGTTTACAAGATTACATATTTAAAGAATATAGACTTTTTCTTCACATCTATTGACTACTATTTCAGCAGAACGATATCTTGTATCTTTAAAAGATACAGAGCAGCACATTTGTGCTATCTCATGGAAGTGATTCCATTCAATGGAAGTGGAGTTTGGGGTTTTGCAGAAGGGTTGGTTTTTGGTGGTTGTGTTTCGGTTTGGGTTGGTTTGGTGTTGTTTTTTTTTTCGGGGGGGGG
>NW_009232407.1:0-1293 GCF_000690835.1 Fulmarus glacialis
GGCAGGCCTGATACTATTAGAAAGTAATAAAATTTGCAGGCAAAATCTACTCACGGAAATAGGTCTTACCACAACCATCTTTGTGATAAAAAGCCAACGCTTGCTACATGGGATGACAAGAGATCCCTTAAAAAAAAAAAAAGTTATTTTCATGAGGCCTCTTTAGTAACATTTATATAAGCCAGCATCATTTCCTTTTAAGCAGCACTCGGGTGTTTGTACCTGCGTGGTAGGAACACCTAGTTGTGTACGCTCCTTATTTTGCACGTGTAAATGAAAGTGAAGGGAAAGGCCTGAGCAGTTTGGAAAGAATGCAGCACCTTCAGAAAGGCTGTTGATAATTTCTTTTTTAAGCCTGCCAATTTAACCAGGAATGAACTTTCTTAAGAGAACTTCAGTTCTGAAACAGGAATAATTCTTGCACTTCTGCTGGTGCGGCAAAAGAAACCTTCGTGGGAAATCACGAGTACTTTTCTAAATAGCTTGAAAAGCAATTAATAATAAATTCCATTCTTTGACTGTCCTGTGTTAATGAATAGTCACTAGAGTAAACTATGATTGATTTATCAGGTTTTACCAGTCTGTTTTGTAACTGAATACTTCCTTCTGCTGGTATTAACGAAGAACTGCGTTTTGAAAGGCTGTGGAAGGAAGTGATTTACCCCTATTTCCATACTATTTTATTTCCATTTATTTCTGGATTAGGGCATCGTTTAAGTTTTTTGCTATTGTCTGAGCAGACATCCTCTCAACAGCTCCTTTGCAAAGCTTACCCTGCACCCAAAAACCAGCTCTGATGCAGGTAATTGCCTAAAAGCAGTAAGAGAACATGGCGTAATGTTGATGGGCGAATATAATAGAGAATTTGGACAACATTTCCTGTGAGTGAATGCTCAAACAAAAACCTTTCTGCTGTCGAAGGGCAGAAATCTGTAGCCAAGTCGCTAACGCTGCCCTGCAGCCCAAACTCATGCCCTGAAGGCCTGAGTGACCAGAGCATTCCTCGACGTCTGCACAGAGGGAATACTGCATCTGCAATGGCGAACAAAAATAATTCCATAGCACAAAGAGAGTTTCTAAGGAATAAACGGACATATATAAGTTTCTAGAAAGTCATGCAAAAATCTCCCTAGCTTAAGGGATATTAACGAATTTCAGATAGTGGGGGAGGAGAGAAAACATCTCTGAAAGTGATCTGACCCAAAATGAATGGTAATAAATCTGTATACCAATAAATCTATAAACCTTCTTACCTGCAGCGATGGTGCCCAGCCATGCCAGGCCGCCCATCCC
>NW_009232408.1:0-307 GCF_000690835.1 Fulmarus glacialis
GTGGGCAGACAGGCTGCTCCTCACGCGCCCCCGTGCTCCTCCCTGCCTCTCTCTCAGGTGCACCTCCAGCCCCGCAACATGTCCTGCTACAACCCGTGCCTGCCCTGCCAGCCCTGCCAGCCCTGCGGCCCCACCCCGCTGGCCAACAGCTGCAACGAGCCCTGTGTCAGGCAGTGCCAGAACTCCACCGTCGTTATCGAGCACCCTCCTGTGGTGGTGACCCTGCCCGGCCCCATCCTCAGCTCCTTCCCGCAGAACACCGCCGTGGGATCCTCCACCTCAGCTGCCGTGGGCAGCATCCTCCGCT
>NW_009232408.1:387-7493 GCF_000690835.1 Fulmarus glacialis
ACTGGTGACTTCCCACAGAAGGATACCCAGGTAGCTAGAAGATTATGCTGGTCTGAGGACAGAGCATTGGGTCATCACTTTCAGAGGGGCTCAGCATCCACGGCTCCACCTGCAAAGGAAGGCAGGAAGAGGCGTGCCCGGGCTCTCTGAAAACATGGCCCATGTATAACTTGCCTGCTTCACACTCTTTTCTCTCTCTATTTTCTCTGTTGTCTTCTGCTCCCCAGGGCCATGGGTTTTTACAAAGCCAGCCCTGGAGGGATCTGCTGCCCCCCTCCCTTTGTGGTCTAGGCAGTTGGACACCTTTTGGGAACTCCACTTTGGCATCAGGGCACAGACTCTTGGATGATCTGGTGCTCCCTGCATCAGAGACTCCACTTGTTTACCTCATTTCCCTCTTCTAAATCATTAAAATTCTGCTGCAAACCAACCTTAGCCTCAGTGTGGTCCTTCCATCTCAGGATGTTCTCACAAGCTACCCAGGGGGCAGTGTGGTCCTTCCGTCTCAGGATGTTCTCACAAGCTACCCAGGGACAAAAGCATTGTTCTGGTCAAATCAACATTACATAAGGGCACAAGGGCACACTTCACTATTCTGAGAGGAAGGCGGGGTTGGGTCACTGGGAAGCTTTGTGCAGTGTCCCTTGGACCTGAAGAAGATGTTGCCAGCTGCCCAAATGACAGTGGCCACCAGAGACTGCCTTGCTGTATCTCTGCCCAGAAATGCCTCCTCAGGCTTGGTGTATGTCCTACAGATGGGAAGCCTGTCTTCTGCTGACCTCTAGTGGGCAGCTGGGGGCCTGCAGGAGGCCGTGGAGTAGGTCAGCAGCTACACAAGCTGTTGGGAAGACAGTTATTCCTCCTGCTCTAAGTGGAGCTGTGTTGGAGGAGTAGTCTCAGACAGAAGATTGCCCTGAAGGACAGCAGAAAAAGGTGAATAACCTCAGGAACAGCCACCAAGTAGGAGCATGGCCACCTTCCATGGGCACAGATAATAGGGACAAGGTCCCCATGCAACACCATGATCACCTGGCGCAGCACCTGGCTTAACCCAGCTGCTGCACAGACAGGCAGGGCTGAGGTGATTCACAAGTCAGTTTTGGCCAGGGCACAGTAAACCACACACTCAAGTCCCAATTCCATGTGAACCCAACACCCCCATGGGTCAGGGCAGATCCAGGACCACAACCAACTCCCAAACTTCCACAGCTGCTCTGTGGTACCTGATGTTCCCCAAGTATAGAGTAGCTTTCCTTGGCAACAGGCCCTCTAAGGCCTCATCAATGCCAGGACTCAGTTCCGATCCTGAAAGACTCTGTGTGAGAGTAGGTCCCCCTACCTCACCTTGGGATGTGGTGGTTACAGTGGGACATGTTTCTGCACTCAGCAGCATCTGTAAGCTGTCTCTCTGGGGCAGCTCTAGGTTCAAAAGTGGTCTCACTAGCTTTGACTGGTATTCCTGGGCACTGGTTGAAAGAACAGCCCCAGCACGTCAGCGTAGTTGAGGTGGAGGAGTCTCAGAAGGAAGACTGTAGCTATCTAAGTCTGGGGCTGTGGAAATCAACTTACCACAGGCAGGAGGTTGAAACCAAGCCAGAAGGTTTTTTCCTCTGTTGGAGGTCCCTCATCTACACGCTGGCCTATCCCGTGGACAGCAAGTAATCTCTCACTGCCCAAGGGCAAAGAGGTAAGAACCCTCTCTGGGGCACAAGGTTGCCAGCAGTTCCCATTCTACCGTGTCCTTCCTATCTACCTTTTTTCAAAACTGTGCCTTTCCTTGGCACACCTGTGCCTCACTCCACAACACATTCAAGGCCAAGGGCTGCAGTTGTTCCTAGAGGTGAACCTGGGGATGTTCATATCCAATGTCTCCTGTCTGTCCACACCACCAGGAAATCAACCTGTGGTCAGGGGCTGCAGGCTGAGTCCAAACATTACCCAAAAATGTTCCATTTGGTTAATTTAGAAGAGGTAACATGGCCAACATCAGATTTTTTTTCTCTGAATTTAGATTTGGCAGATTGGGCTTAGCTCAACCGTTACATTAGTGATTCAGTAGCCAAAAATCAAACCCACAAGTCCCCAGGTCCTAAGGCACTAGACAGCCACCCAGTAATCCTTGTGAGCTGTGGTCTACAGTCTTTAGAAACCCAAAATATATTCTCACTCCAAACCCATGCAGGAATTCCCAATTTTGCAACATTACTCCACAGCTTATTGTCAGTGCTGAGCTGATGGCAACAGGGTATGGGGTAGTGGGGGCATGACAGGAAGTTGAGCTTTCCAGGGTCCCGTGACCCTCTGTCTCCACACAGATTACACAACAGATTCAAGTCATTGGCTCACTTCTGTTGTTCATGTTCATGTCATGCATCTGGCTCACTTGTGTTGTTCATGTCCACTGTGTTTGCAGTAAGGTCATATGGCTTTACTATTAATGCCCACATCTAGGTATTCTTTCCTATGATACTTGAAAATTTCTTTCTAGTCCTCCCCCCTCATCTCCAGGTGATGATTAAAATGCTGGCACCCCTGAAGCATCCGTGATCCCATAGGTGCAGACAAGGAACTCCTGAAGACACTGTTGTGTTTGAAATAGGGCTCAGGCACACCAGGGCCCATCGGACCAGGTGAGATTCCCCTCACACCACTTCCATTGCTCTGCTACTGGGTACCCTCTTGCCCTCGAGTCAAAGGGACAGTGACCTGTGGATGAGTCCACGTGGGAGCAGGACACCCGAAGCATCTGTGGCTGTGGTTATGTCACTGCTGCCGCAGGTATATCTCTGAAGGCATTGTGGCCCAAGGATAAGTCCATGCTGGAGAAGGTACACCTTGAAGCGTAAGTGCCTGTGCCTAAGGCCATGCTGGAACACCTCAAAGCGTCTGTAGCCATGGATAAGCTTATGCGGCAACAAGTATACCCCTGAAGAGACTGTGGCTCACAGATAAGGTCACACTGCAGCAGGTACACCCCTACAGGACTGTGGTCCATGCCTACGTCCATGCCAAAGCAGGGGCAAGGGGAGGAGCTACGGGACTGTGGTCCATGCCTAAGTCCATGCCAAAGCAGGGGCAAGGGGAGGAATTCATTCCAATGTTAAACTCTATCATCTGGCCCAAAGGGACCAGGGGTGGACATTGTAACAGATACGTCTTTAAATTGTTGTAACCCATGATTTGACTTATGAGACTGTTACAGGAAGTACTATAGCAGGAACCACTTGAACCAATGGAGGACAACCCTCACAAGAAGAAGGGCAAGTGCACCCGTGGCCCAATTTGAGCTGGCTTTAGTGTCCAGTAGCTCCACGCAACATACCACCTCTCGTGTCCTGAGTGACCGCTGTAACAGATGGAGCCCAAAGTCATGGACTAAATTAACTCAATGGACATTTACAGACATTTCACAGACGTTACACAGGGGTGGTCCATAGTCTAAGAGTCCACAGACTATATACAATGTCTGTGTATATATCAAAAGATGGGAAGAGAGGGTGGCTGTTAATGAGGATGTGTTGGATAGTGTGGGACCTGAGCATGATGTAAATGGTATGGAATAAGGGGTGGAGAATGCACTGGGTTTGGCTAGGGTAGAGTTAGGTTTCTTCATAGTAGCTGGTATGGGGCTATGGTTTTAGATTTGTGCTGAAAGCAGTGTAGATAATACAGGGATATTTTAGTTACTGCTGAGCAGTGCTTACACAGCATCGAGGCCTTTTCTCTTTTCTCAGGCTCCCCCGCCAGCAAGTAGGCTGGGGGTGCACAAGAAGCTGGGAGGGAACACAGCTGGGACAGCTGACCCCAACTGATGAAAGGGATATTCCATACTACATGACATCATGCTCTGCAATAAAAGCTAGGGGAAGAAGGAGTAAGTGGGGGGATGTTCGGAGTTACGGCGTTTCTTTTCCCAAGTAACCATTACACGTGATGGAGCCCTGCTTTCCTGGAGATGGCTGAACACCTGCGTGCCAATGGAAAGTAGTGAATCAATTCCTTATTTTGTTTTGCTTGTGCATGCAGCTTTTGCATTATCTATTAAACTGTCTTTATCTCAACCCATGAGTTTTCTCCCTCTTACCCTTCTGATTCTCTCCTGCATCCCACCGAAGGGGGAGTGAGCGAGAGGCTGTGTGGTTAAACAATGACAGACTGCCAAAAGAAGGCTGCATTAGAGCCTCAGCCAGAGTTACTTACAGCAAGATGTCCTGTTCAGTGAGAGCCTGGATCATGCCTCACTCCTGATCCTGTCCTACAAACCTATCAGGAAGAAAAACTGCTGCACTTTTCACCCAAATGCCCTCCTGTGGTCAGCTCCCACAGAGTGGGGGCAAATTTATGCAGATGGTCACAGGGGAGAGCAAACACACAGAAAATCTCCTTCCCACCCCAGGTGATTTCCCCTCCTTGGTTTCAGGGCTCCAGTTTCCACTGAAGCAGCATGCCTTAGATTCTTCAGAAATGCCCCATCTGGGCAGATTCTGTGATCTGTTTACAGAGACTCACAAGACTCAGCTGCTGCCTGATAGGACAACAACTGGGGGGAACTTGTCCTCTCCTCTGCTTGTTCCAGATCATAGTGTGAAAGTGAGAGCTCTGGTAGGTATGGGTGGTCTGGCAGGTGTCTCTCTCCCACTGTGACTAGGCCCTTTTTCTGGGTTACAGTGGTCTGGTCCATGGTGTCTGGAAAGAAGCGAGAGACAGCAACAGTGCAAGGAAAGACTCCAGGAAGCAAACCTAGAGGTGTGATGCAAGTTTTTGTGGAAGAAGGTTTCCTGTTCTTTGCTCTTCAGCAAGAACACAAGGGCTGGGAACAGCAAGGTGGTGAGAGCAAGAGCTCTCAATTCTTGGCTCAGTGTGGTCCCACAGTGAATAATGACCACCACTTCGTGTCAGGATGCCCCTAGAGGACAACTGTATTGTGCTCCGCTCCCAGATTCCTGCTGTCTTGTTGCTCAAAGATCCCAGGAAACAGCCTGTTGTGTCTGGCCCTCATGCTGGGACCCACAGAGCAGCTGAGAAAGTTGCATCCTGCTTACAATTTCCTGTCGCGCAGGATGGTTCCTGGGTCCCAGTATCCACAAATCAAAACCAGAATGGAGGAAAGAGGGGTCTTTGGCAGTTTCAACGTATAAGAAGAAATCAGTGGCCACAGCATGCTTCATTGTATGTGCAGCCAGAACAGAGAGTAGGACTGCCTATTAATGTTAATATGATGAGAGCGACTGCATCTTCGCAATTCTCTCCGAATTTGTGTTGCCAGGGCAGAAATTTTGACAGCAGTAGAGGAGAGAACTCCCTCAGGGACGCAGCTGTGAAACATTGGCCCAAGTGGATCAGAAGAGAGAGGCAGAGGAAAATGAATGGAGGGAGAGAGGGAGCAAGGAAGCAAAGGATGGGGAAAGAAAATCAGAAGTTAATCTGCAATGGTCCAGTCCCCATGGCCACATCCCAGACAGTGCTTGCTGCTCCCCTTATGGCTCTGTCAGAAAGGCCCAGATACAACTAGGCTGAGTCAGACCACAGGGGCATTGACATGAATCAGGGTGCCAGTCCTGTGAAATAGAGCAATGGGAGCAGGAGTGGACTTCTCAGGAATTGGCAACCCCATGCCCCAGAAGAGAAGCCCTGCATCCCTTGGGCCTCAGGGCCAGTCTCTATTGAATTCCCTGATGTGTCTTTTTGTCCTACCAGTGCCTAGGTGAGGGCCGTTTTCTGAAGGAGCAGTTCTGCAGGCAGAGCAGCAGCCATCCTCACACATGGGAATCCTTGGATGTCTGGTCAAGGATTGTAGCACTGGAAGGAGCTTTGCCTTCCCTGACAATTGGGCTGAAAGTAATCCCACAGGAGTGCCCCAGGCCAACATCCCCAGCCTGCAAGGGAACCCTCCAGCACTTTGTACCACCTTATGATAGCAATGAGGTGTTCCTGCCATGGAAATTCTTGGAATACTCATTCCAGCCCTCAAAATAAATATCCATGGGTGAATGAACATGGCATAAAAACAGGAATCAAAAGATAGCCATTAAGGAATCTGAAACACAGGCCATATCATTAGCTGGGATGTTTTGCAACTGAGCATCTCAGGAAATTATTACTTCTACAAAGGATTCCTCTAGGCCTGGAGCAGTGCAGGATCAGGCCAATTCTTCACTCTCTCATCTATTTCTAGGGAAATGTGGGCCCTCTCTGGAATGAAACAGGAGACCTGGTTACCTGGGATATGGAGAAGGCTGAGGTACTCAATGTCTTTTTTGCCTCAGTCTTCCTCAGCAAGTGCTCAAACTTCACCACCCAAGCCACAGAAGGCAAAGGCAGAGACTGGGAGAATGAAGAACCACCCGCTGCAGAAGAAGATCAGGTTCAAGACCATTTAAGGAACTTGAAGGTGCACAAGTCCATGGGACCTGATGAGATCCATCCGCGGATCCTGAGGAACTGGCGGATTAAGTTGCTAAGCCACTATCCATCATATTTGAGACATGGCAGTCCTGTGAAGTTCCCACTGACTGGAAAAGGGGAAACATAACCCACACTTTTAAAAAGGAAGACCCGGGGAACTACACACCAGTCAGCCACACCTCTGTGCCCAGCAAGATCATGGAACAGATCCTCCTGGAAGCTCTGCTAAGGCACATGGAGGACTGGGAGGTGATTCGAGACAGCCAGCATGGCTTCACCAAGACCAAGTCCTGCCTGACCATCCTAGTGGCCTACTATGATGGAGTGACTACATCATGTGAAGGGCTACAGATGTCATCTATCTGGATGTCTCTAAGGCCTTTGACACGGTCCCCCAAACATCCTTCTCTCTAAACTGGAGAGGTAGGGATTTGATGGGTGGACTGTCTGGTGGGTGAGGAATTGGTTGGATGGTCGCATCCAGAGGACAGTGGTCAACGGCTCAACGTCCAGATGGAGATCGGTGACAAGTGGTGTCCCGCAGGGGTCTGTATTGGGACTGGTACTGTTTAATATCTTCATCAATGACATAGACAGTGGGATCAAGTGCAGCTTCAGGTTTGCAGATGACACCAAACTGAGTGGTGCAATTGACACACCTGAGGGATGGGGTGCCGTCCAGAGGGACCTGGACAAGCTCA
>NW_009232409.1:0-6210 GCF_000690835.1 Fulmarus glacialis
ATCCTGGCCTGTATCAAAACTAGTGTGGCTAGCTATTGTCCCCCTGTTCTCAGCACTGGTGAGGCCGCACCTCAGTTTTGGGCCCCTCACTACAAGAAGGACATTGAGGTGCTGGAGCGTGTCCAGAGAAGGGCAGCGAAGCTGGTGAAGAGGCTAGAGCAGCGAAGCTGGTGAAGAGTCTAGAGCACAAGTCTTATGAGGAGCAGCTGAGGGAACTGGGACTGTTTAGTCTGGAGAAAAAGAGGCTGAGGGAAGACCTTATTGCACTCTACAACTACCTGAAAGGAGGTTGTAGCAAGGTGGGGGTTGGTCTCTTCTGCCAAGTAACTAGCGATAGGATGAGAGGAAACGGCCTCAAGTTGCACCAAGGGAGGTTTAGATTGGATATTAGGAAATATTTCTTCACCAAAAGGGTTGTCAAGCATTGGAACAGGCTTCCCATGGAAGTGGTTGAGACACCATCCCTGGAGGTATTTAAAAGACGTGTAGATGTGGTGCTTAGGGACATGGTTTAGTGGTGGACTAGGTGGTGCTAAGTTAATAGTTGGACTTGATGATCCTAAAGATCTTTTCCAACCTAAACAATTCTGTGATTCTATGATTCCAGAACAGATATTTTTCCACTATTTGCTGGATGGCTTTAACACATTCTCATTTTTGTCTAGCTAACTGTAAGATATTCAAAGAAACTGAACGGAAGTAGGAATTCCTTCAAAATGAAGCGATATAACCAAATGCACAGCATATTTAGAAGACACAGTTCTTCTTTTTCAAAGTAATTTAGATACAAATGTTGTCTGACATTATCCTAATTGCACAAGCAAGTTTCCTTAAAGCAATGCAGAGAAATCTTTGTAGTGTTATTTCAGTAGACAATACAAAACAAATGTGTGCCAAGTTTAGTAACTTGTTCATAATACAACATAACAAAGACCATTTTTATTCCTCTTCCTTTCCTGTGCAATCTTTCCCCTTTCATTAAGTACTGCATGAAATTCTTAAAATATCTTTTGTACTTAAGACTGATTAGACTTTACGTTTTAAATTTTACATTTACGTCACATAAATCCTTCAAAAAAATATGATATGGCTGAAAACAAACTCCTGCACTTGAAGTGTACATAACTGACCGACATCATGCAAGACGGCAGACTAGATGACCATAATTCCCCTTACCGTAAAATCTCCCCTTGCTCCAAAATACAGGACTCTCACAGACTGTAGGGTGATAAGCATGTACTGTTTCCTCCACACCAGTATTAACTCAAATACCTTTTCTTTGCATTCAAGGCTGTATTTCACAAGTAACCCAGTGGCACATAACACAGACACTTACGTAAGGATATTTTAATGCCCTCATTTCCTTAAAATTATTTTAAGTACATTACCATTTTTCATATTTGTGCTGGTTTTGGCTGGGACAGAGTTAATTTTCTTCATAGTAGCTAGTATGGGGCTGGGGTTTCAATTTGCGCTGGAAACAGTGTTGATAACACAGGGATGTTTTTGTTACTGCTGAGCAGTGCTTACAGAGAGTCAACGTCTTTTTTGCTTCTCACACCACCCCACCAGCGAGTAGGCTGGGGGCACACAAGAATTTGGGAGGAGACACAGCCGGGACAGCTGACCCCAATTCACCAATGGGCTATTCCATACCATATGACATCACGCTCAGCATATAAAGCTGGGGGAAGAAGAAGGAAGGGGGGATGCTCGGAGTGATGGCATTTGTCTTCCCAAGTAACTGTTAACGCATGATGGATCCCTGCTTTCCTGCAGAGGGCGGAACACCTGCCTGCCGATGGGAAGTAGTGAATGAATTCCTTATTTTGCTTTGCTTGTGCACGCAGCTTTTGCTTTACCTATTAAACTGTCTTTATCTTAGCCCACGAGTTTTCTCACTTTTACCCTTCCAATTCTCTCCCCCTTCCCCCCAGGGGGGGTGGGGGGGGAATAAGCGAGCAGCTCTGTGGTGCTTAGTTGCCGGGGGGGGTTAAACCAGTTAAACTTTCTTTCTAAATTCTTTCAGTATGAAAAGTCCAAACTACAATAAAACTCAATAATCTTTAGATCAAGTTCTCCTTTGCTTTACAATCAAAGACCACTTCATCTTTCCCTTCTGAGTTTGTAAAACAGCTGACATAATAAGCTACGACGTTATGGAAATATACACAAGCAGCAAGAAGAGCTCACCATGTATCTTATCTCTTTGGTACCACTGTGTCAACAAAAACTTTACACACAAGCTAATTACCAAATTCATAGATAGTTCTGTTACCTCTGGTACCATAGCGACTTCACATAAAAGTTGCCAAAAGTGCTTAAAAGGCTTTTCCATAAAACAATACTTAAATATTAATTTTAAAGTTTAATTATAAAATACTTTCTTGAAGTAGTTTTTGTACAATGTCCCAGTTATTATGCCTCGATGGAAAATTTCTTGGAATGCTTAGTCTTTCAGTAATTGAATCATCCAGGATAGGAAAAAAAAAAAAAATCAAAATTTTATTAGATTTAATCTTCAACTAAAGATTATAATTTTAAAATTAACTGGCTATTCAAGGAGTGACATAATTATGTACAAAAGCTACATTGTACCTAGAGGGTTGAACCTGAGTACAAACCAGTACTCAGCTTTCAGTACAGAACAGGTATTGTAAAAAAAAAAAAAAAAATATTAAAAAAAAGGGAGGAGGGCAGGGGAAGGACAAAATCAAAGAGTTATTGCAATAACAGTCAGCTTAATTTAATGACAGCATATAAAACAGACATAAATATACACAAAAACATGCAAAGTATTTTCAGGTACTAAAATGTTCTCTTCCGGTTTGATAAATCTTCTACATCAACAGCTATATTACATCTGATTTCATAAGGTACTCATTCCAACTTGGTCCCAAAAATAGTTTAAAGTAAGATCTAGAAGACAGACACCGGTTTGCCCTCTGTTCTCATTTGTTCTTTGGGATTCTGTTTGGTGGCCCATAAGAGCGCAACATGGCATGGGAACACTAACATCAGCTGAAGTGCAAGGAGTGAAGGGAGAAAGCAGACTTGTTCCCAGATCTGTTATAAGGTGCTTTGTCCAGGTAGTTTGGCACCTATGCTGATGTTCCCAAATAATCATGTATAGTTCTACAAAAGCTGGAATCCTCTGCAAATGTTTAAGACTCCAGACAATGATATCCAGGGTACATGCACTTGTATCCAAAGCCTAAAGCATGACATTAAGGCTGCATTCATGCCAGATAAGGAGCAGGGAACCATGCTGGGGATAACAGCACAGGACAGAAAGGATGTTAGAAGGGAAGAAGAGTGAAAGTTATTAACTTTGGATATCATGGATCCATTCAAGCAGAGAATCCAAATAAAATAACATATACTGGTAACTTTTAGAGACTTTAGCTTTTCAGGGGAGCTCCCTCCCAGCTGCAAAGGCTTGGGGATGTTGTATTACCACATACTACATATTCCAAGAGTTTTGCTGAGCCAGCATAAAGCAGCATCCCTTCTGCAAAAAAGACAAAGACACCCTAAATACAGTCTGTGGGTCTAGGCAAGTTCCAAAGAATAATAAGAGCCAAATTAAGATCACTACATTTCACATAAACACACAGCCAAATAATGTAAAAAAAAAAAAATCTGAGCTAAATTTTGCTTTCATCGCATATTCACATCCCCATTCAAGCTGATAAGACATGAGCACAGGTATATATGGCAACATTTGCCTTTACAAGAGCCATGACAGCAACAGATTGCACTAAACATTTAGGTACCCAGCTGATACATAGGCAGACAAAGATGACGCCAGGGATCACCTACCAGCGAACTGCAACTATTTGAAAGGGAACAACATAGATGACGGCAGCAAAATCCTAACAGCGCCAGGTAATATAGCAAGTTTGATATATCTATCCCAAGTCATCATTTGTTATAAGGACAAACTTCCTCCCTACACAGTATAGCACTCAAACAGTTTACCCAAAGAGAAAGTTTTCACAACCAAGACAGGAGTTTTCAAGACTCAACTGGAGATCTGACACAATGCTGGCAACAGCCCTGCTCAGAACAGGAGGATGGACTAGATGACCTTCAGAATTCCTTTCTGATCAACCCTGCTTTGATTCCATAATATATACATTAAAAAAAGACTTTGAATAGTCACAGGAGGAACACATCCTACACAACGGCAGACTAGCATCCACATCAGCTGTACAGACAAGCTGTACCAAGCAAATGAGGAACCAAAAGACTTGAGAGAAAATAGAGGCCACCAAATACTAGAAGGAAGACAGATCAGGCTCTTTACAGAAGCACAGAAAATAGGACAGGATCTCTTGAAAGATTGTCTCCTCTTCCAGAACAGGATCAGAGATACTTAATTAATCATAAATATTTCTTTCACATTTTAAAAGGTCTCCCCTGATAGAAACCATGCAGTCTCCTCAGTCTACTCCAATGCCTCACAGTCTGATTAAAACATGAGCAAATTTTCCTTGATGTACAATCTAAGTCTCCCTGAGCGCAATTTATTCCATTTTTTCTTGTCTCATCCATATAACTCTTGCCCTCTTGTCTCACCTTATTTTATTCAAAATTAAAAAACATTCCCTGTCTATTTTATTCTTCTTTCAATGGCTGTATTGTCTAAATCTCCCATTATTTTTTGCTGCATTTCTCTCAGCTCCTTCAGTTGGACTACATCTGGACACAGGACTCTAGCTAAGACTCGCTACACCATACGCAACAGAAAACAACTTTATCTATCTCACGCACTCGACTCCTCAAGTTGTCAACTCAGATAAGCGTAGAAGAAAACAGTCCCTCTGCTAAAACTTCCCCAGTTCATACTGATAGTAGGGTCCAAATTCTGTATCAAGTGTTTTACTTGGTCAAGCTTGTCTTTTTAAGGCTAAGTTTTACAGAGCCTCTGATCTAATCCACACAAACCAGCTGATCAAATCTGTCCCTCAATTACTCTTAAAGTTTAGATACAACTGGATTGATGAAAACTGGAGTCATAAAACAATACAGAGAACACAAATCGGTGTTTAGTATGCATAATTAAAAAGAGATCCTACTTTACTTTGTGACATTTTGAATTAGTTACTACATGCAATTAATAAATATGACTAGAAAAGCAATTTAGTTAATGTTGGTACTGTAAAACAATGGTTACTGAAAGGAGAAACATGTCCACAAAAAAGCCTTTCTTTTCACACCCCATAACTTACAGAGTATGCAAAGAATTACCATTCATTACTAAACAAATGGCATGGAATTAATGCAAGAATAACCAAATGCAGGGGAAAAAAAAGGACTTGCATAAGAAGAAAGACAGTGAGTACTAAACGAACATTTACCTGTGCCGACCAATGTAAATTATTTAGTCAACTTCTTTTAAATCAAAGACACAGACTATAACTACTGCAAAAATAACATACCTGTTCAAGTACATCCAACTTTAATTCAAGTTTACTAAGTACAACATCTCCTCCCCAGAGTGACAACTGTAGATCTGACGGCTTCAAGTTCTTTATGTAGCGATTTACATAACTCATCAAAATAGGAGTTACATAGGACTCCAGCATTCTGGCAGATTTCTGTATTACAGGTCAAGCACTAAGAAAAGAGACAAGACAATGAGATATTACTCATAAATCCGTCAACCTAATTTTCAATAAAGCAACAGTTACATTGTTTGGACATATGAAAAATTATATTTCAAATTCTGCTTTCTAATCATACGTGTCTATATGTAGAGATACATATACTTACATATAAAGATGAAATATATACCAAGATGAAAGCACATCTATTTGCATTTACGAATTTCCAGCTTATATACATATATATATATATATTGGAACTAATAACTGGCTTGCTCACTATCAAAAGAAAAGCCAACCCAAACAAACCAAAAAACAGAGAAGGAGGTCAAGCAGTCTACCATGCTTTCATATAAAATTTAAGTGACACGAACCCTATCGCTTTTAACTGATAAAGTCCATGCTAAACCATCACCTTAGAAACACCTCACAGGTCTGATACCTTGAGTATTCTGCACGTGGCAAAAATACCAGCTTCGTGCCACCCTTAAGTCTAAGCAAACCAAAACCCAAGCTGAAGTTACGTTACCACTTGCCACCGCTCCCTTCACACCCCCCACCTTTTCCAGCACCCCGCCCTCCCTGCTGCCCTGAGGAGACC